>NC_057799.1:430645932-430650545 GCF_018294505.1 Triticum aestivum | reverse complement strand
CGATAATATTATTTTCCCATGTACGTTCATTGTCGTTGTCGATATAACCCCCTCCCGATAACTTCAATACATGGGGGGGGGGTCGATATACCCCCTCCCTGATAACATTATTTTCCCATGTATGTATGTCGTCATTGTCGATATATATAACTCCCTCCTAGATAACTTCGACATGATGGACGGTCGATATTTATACCCCCTCTCGACCGTGATAACTTATACCTCGGGAGCACCCCCCCGGCCCTCTCGCTCGACCAAAACTCTCGAGGACACCCAAACCGTAGAAAAAAATGATGTTGGTCTCCTACCCCCTCCCGCCGCGCCCCTACCCTTGAAGCGTTGCTGAGGCCACCCCAAACCCGGAATAAGCTAGGTCTACGTTTGCACTAACCACCTGCTGTCATGTTTGTGTAATAATTTCCATGTTGTAATATTTGTAGAAACAATGGAGCACGGACGAGACGAGCAAGCAGAAGAGGTGTTGGGGGACATAATCTTAGCCGGAGGTGATATCTTGTCGTATCTTAACGACAATGATGGTCTGGAAGAACAGGGTGAAGAAGCAGGCTACGGTGATCGAAGAGTGGAGGAGGAAAGACATGATTATGATGGCTCCGGTGACCCAATGCTAGTGCAAGAAGGAGCCCGTGGTGACGGCTCCGGTGACCGAACAGAGTCTGGCCAGGTAAATATATTAGTTAAGCCTGTGCTGACTAGCTAATTGATGCATTCATTGTTTTGGTATGTACACATATTAATTAACACTCGTCTTTCTTCTTTTTTTAGCCCTCCGGATCGAGCACAACTGCGGTAAAGAGACGAGGCCCGAAGAGAAAGTTGCGCTCGGATGAAAGGTTTGAGATCACAGCAATCGCGCGCGACGGCCAACCGATTGAACCCATCCGGACAAAGGATGCATTTGCTGCTCAGTGCGGGGTTCTAGTTAGGAACAAGATCCCGATCAGCATCCACCAATGGTATAAGCCTAAGAAGGAAGACCCTGAGGTGTCTTATGTCAATGATATGTAGAAAGATGATCTTTGGACTGAGCTGAAGGCAAATTTCACCCTACCGCCAGAGGAGGATCCGGAGAAGCCTTTTAAAGAGAAATTAATCAAGTCTCATGCTCTTAAGAAGATGGCAGACCTATTCAGGAGGTGGAAGAATGAACTGAAAACGTTTGTCGACAAAGAAGAGACACCAGAATTCATCGGCCGGTATGAGAAGATCAGAGATCACTGGCCCGCATTTGTGGCCCACAAGACATCTGAAAAGAGTAAGAAGATGTCAGCGACAAACAAGAAGAATGCTGCGAAGAAGAAGCTTCACCATCGCACGGGGTCAGGTGGCTACCTCAAAGCCCGGCCTAAGTGGGCTAAGGCTAAGAATGATCTGCTTGAAAAAGGGATCGAACCACAGACAATGAACTGGACAGACCGTTGCCGGACTTGGTTCTTCGGGGCTCGCGGAACCTTGGACCCTGTATCAGGGAGGTGCGTTTGGACGAACGAGCTTTTGAGAATACCAGTCAAGAAGATTCAGCAATATATCGATGCAGCGCAGGAAGGGACGTTCGTTCCAGACAGAGAGAACGACGAGCTCACAATGGCCCTCGGGAATCCTGAGCACCCTGGACAGACACGAGGCACGCCAGGCTCCGTTCCATGGAAGGCTAGTTTTCCGGACGTAGGCGGTTACAAAAGCCAGGAGAGGAGGAAAAAATGGAGCAGACCCAAATTCAGAAGCTACACGAAAGGGTTCAAGCGCTAGAGGAACGAGACAGCAATCGACATGCCGAAACTACCCCCGAAGCTACCCCGCCATCTCAGCGGAGAAGCAGCGTGGCTTCCACCGAGCTGCTTCAGCTGGAGCATGTCTTGACGGCTCCTGCTAGCTACCCCGTGGATGCTATCACGGAGTCTCAACATTGCCACCTTATGGCGCAATGGCAGAACTTCAAAGTCAAGGCGGCCGTTGGCTCTGTTTTACCTCCTGAACCCGGTGCAACCTACCACTGCCGGCCAATTCCAGAAGGATATGCTAGGGTGATGGTGGATGAAATAACGGAGGGATTTGAGGACCTCCAGCTTGACCACCCTACCGGTGAAGGGGAGACTCGGCTGGGTTTAGCTCTGAAGACTCCGTGCCTATGGCGGAAGGAGCTCATCAACCTTCCGAACTGGACGGCTCCGGCGAGTAAGGGCAGTCCGCCTCCTCCTCCTCCGGCGAGTGATCAGGGCACTCAGCCTCCTTCTCCGGCGCGTGGCGGCACTCCGCCTCCTCCTCCGCCTCCTCCTCCGGCGAGTGACCAGGGCACTCAGCCTCCTTCTCCGGCGCGTGGCGGCACTCCGCCTCCTTCTCTGCCTGCGCCGGCGCGCCAGAGCAGCCAGCCTCCTCCTTCTCCGCCTCGTCAGCAAGGGCAGAAGAGACCCGCCGCCGCTGCGGCTGCTCAGGCGCATCGTAGTCCTTCTCCTCCGCCTCGTAAGCAAGGAAAGAAGACAGCCGCAGCCGCTCCGTCTGCTCTGCCGGCGTCTAGCAGTACAGCTGCCAGAGGCGGGAGGCAATACAGATTCGGTCCTTCTCTGAAGACTCCAGAGAAGTTACCGTACGAGAGGACCGAGGAGGAAACCAGGAAGATCATGCGAGCCGAAGTGACAAACTTCTTTGAAGGGGTGAAAGCAAAGAAACATCCACCTCCGGAGGAGAAGGTAGATCCGGTGAAAGCAAAGCGCACTCTGGCTGCCCTGACAAAACCATCGAAGTCTCCGCCGAGAGGCAACTATGAGCGCATTCTTGCAAAGACATATGCCGAAGCGGAGCGGTCGGGAAGTACTGGCAGTGATCAAAGGTTAAAAGAACGACGAGCTGGGAAAAAAATTGCCCAGCTCCGCGAACAAGAGAACCAATCGTGCCCCCCGCTCAAAGTGTCAAAAGACATCGTCGCTAATGATCCAAGGATGGTGCCCGGTTATAGCAATCTTGGAGATTACCTGCCCGACGATGTACATTATGAAATCATGGAGGTGGACGAACACAAATACCATTACAGGAAGCCTTTCGTCAAAGATGAAAGATCTCTAACAACGATGATGCGAAGATTACATGATTGGTACATGAAAACCTGCAGAGAGTCTGATGGGACGAGTATTTTGACGCCGAGAGTTAAACCGGAGCATGACCTCGTTGGAATTGAACTGCTGAATGTTCCATTTGAGGATTTCTTCCAGTTTTACAATCAAAAGGCCCTCGATAAAACAACGATCACTTGCTACTGTCTGTAAGTAGTTCTACTTCTGTCATTAAGTCTCTCTATATAGGTCAGCTCTTTCATTGCATGTATTTATAATTATCCTCACTACATTATGCAGATTGAAGATCGCCGAATTGAAGAAAAGACAAATCGGTGATATTGGGTTCATTAACACAAATCTCATAGATGCATATACGGTTGAAAAACATCCCAAAGAAGCCGAGGCCAACTTGCTACGATCGTTGGTATTAAATCAAAACAAAGATATAATACTCTTTCCTTACAACTTCAAGTGAGTGTTACTGTCTTGTGCATATTCGGTTTCCCTTATTAGTCCAGGTTATGGTAATGTAATTGATGACGTATGCATGCATGCGCAGCTTCCACTTTATTCTCCTAGAGATTAAGCTTGAGCAGGGAGTAGTAACCGTCTTAGACTCGAGACGAAAAGATCCCCAGGACTATGCGAACATGACTGAAATGCTCGAGAAGTAAGTTAAATCGATCATTATCCACCATATCAGCAACTTTGTTCATTTCCTGATATCAAGTAATTGTTTTCTTTGTCTGGCAGGGTTTGGAGAAAATTCACCACAAAAGCTCCGGGACTGCCGAAGAAGCTGTAATTTAAACACCCGAAAGTAAGTACTATAGTAGCATGTTCCGCGCATCCCCTAGTGATTCAAGCGCTAGTTTCATCAATACCATTTAGCATGCTTGCTTATCAGTTTGATTGACCTCTATTTCTTGTAAAGTGGTTGTGGCAGGAACCCGGGAATAATTACTGTGGATACTACGTTTGCGAGTCCATCCACTACACGACATGTGAGCGGGGCTACTCTGACGAACAATATGAAGTGCGTAAGCAATAATATTCACAATTTTATTTTATTACCATCATTTGTGTTGAGTTTCATTTATTCATATATATATGTATTGAACCCCTTCTTCAAATTAGATGTTTCAGAAGCGGGATGAACTCCTAGCACCAGATCTTATGCGAGCAATTCAAGAGGAATTGGCGGCATTCTTCCTTGACCACGTGATCGCTGAAAACGGAGAATACTATGTGGACCCTGTGTTCTTACAATTTAATTAGGAGATTGTATTGTAAGAGATAATTATTGTATATATGTAGCCGGTAGTGTCGGATAGATATACGAGAACTTGTTGTTGGACCAATCTCTCGGAGAAGGAGAGGTGGTCGATATCACTTCTCTCTGTATGCATATGTTCATGATGATCTTCTGTTTCCTTCATTTGATTACTAGCTAGCGTGTCTAGTCCTCTCCATACGTATATAGTACGTAGCGTCGACCAAGCATGGAGATAAGAGAGGACACTTCTCTCTATTAATTAGCTA
>NC_057799.1:430294370-430335761 GCF_018294505.1 Triticum aestivum | reverse complement strand
TCGATCGGCTTCAGTTAGCAGCAATAGCGAAGGAATCGCTTGATCGGGTTCAGTTAACAGCCATCGATCGATCGTGTCAGGACCCCGATTCCAAGTCACATCGATCTAGCCGGTAACACCTCATATCACTTTGCGGCCTCACGCACGGTATTCCCACGGGTGTCGCCTTACCATGGCCCGGGACCGTTTGCGTCTTTTGGCTCACGTATATGATAGTGTCGCTAGCATCCATATGACAGAGAACCCGGGCCGACATGACTAGTCGTGAACCCAAAGTGGCACTAACTTACGGGGACAGGCATACATGAATCAACATCGAGCATGTCGGTCGGCAGCGTACGAATCCGGGCTGTAGCACTAGGCTAACAGGACTCCGGTGAACCGGGCTGTAGCAGGCTAGGCAGGACTCCGGATGTCACCGCGTGACATTTCCCCGAAGGGACAGACACAGGAACGAAGTGAATCACATGCCGGCCAGTCAAGTGTTCCAGAGCAGTAGTGCTGGGCTAGCAGGACTCCGGTGAACCGGGCTGTAGCGGACTACTATGGCTCATGGAAGCACAAGACTACATTTCCCCATAAGAGAGGCTACCAAGGATAAACAACTAGGTTGTCGGATCCCACACATACCAAGCATTTCAATCATACACACAATATGCTCGATATGTGCAAATACAACATGGAATCACAACAAGACTCTACGACTCAGAGTATTTATTCATTAGGCTCCGAAGAGCCAGATATTACAAACATGGGTCTCATGACCCAACATTCAGAGCATACAAGTCAAACACATGCGGAAGCTTAACATGTCTGAGTAAAGACATCTACAAATGGAAAACGCTGATAAGCCTGACTATTTACTATATCCTGTCGAGGGCACAAGATCGTAGCTGAGGTATCAAGCTAAACGTCGAAGTCCACACGGAACTACTAGCGAGACTGACGTCTCTCTGGAAAACATAAAATGGGCAAACGTGAGTACAATTGTACCCAGCAAGACTTACATCAGAACTATCTACATATGCATCAGTATCAAAGGGGGTGGTGGAGTTTAACTGCAGCAAGCCAGCTTTGACTCGGTGGCTATCCTAAGCTACAATTGCAAGTAACTCTTTTGAGGTGGTGCACACGAGTCCACAAATTCACCATACCAATACACCACTATGGATCCGCTCCCGTCACCCTACGAGAATTCCATCCATAGCACTCACGCTTATCTTGCGCGTTTTAGAGTATCCACTTTCACTTGTCTATGAACTGTTATAGGCAACCCAGAAGTCCTTTACCGCGGACACGGCTATTCGAATAGATCATATTAACCCTGCAGGGGTGTACTTCTTCACACACGCTCTCGCCACTTACCACCATGTACACGTCGTGTACCTCGGCAACCTTCAAGCGGAAGCCTGGCGAGGGAGTCGGCCACGACCTGACTAACCACACAAGTCTCTCGTCCAGGTTTATCGCCTATTCGGGGTCCATCCGCAAGGAGATCCGGCCGGGGTGTCGCTCACGGCCCCAAACGATGTGTGCAGGGTTCCCGAGCCCACCATCCGGGTGCCACTCGGTACACCAGGCCATGTGTGCCTAGTCTGTCCCAAGCCCACCTGTACCGGGTGCCACTTGGTAGACTACTAACACTACCTACAAACACCAGAAACTAGTTGCAACTCCTGGACAGAGATCAGGTTGATTAATAAGTCGAGAGAGCTTGCAGCGCCCGGAGCCCAATGTGTGGTAGTAACTGTTCATGGATCACAAACACAGAACTCAGTTCCTGAGGACGGTTTCAATGAGACAACCCACCATGTACTCCTACATGGCCTCTCACCGCTACCTTTACCAAATCGTGTTCACACACTTAGCTCTCAACAGTAAGACATGTTCACCACATTCTAGTTCATCCCCGATGAATCAGACCTGACACAACTCTAAGCAATAGCAGGCATGACAAACAGGCATGAATGAGTAGGCACATCAGGGCTCAAACAACTCCTACTCATGCTAGTGGGTTTCATCTATTTACTGTGGCAATGACAGGTCATGCAGAGGAAAGGGGTTCAACTACCGCAGCATGTAACAGATGAATCGTTGTTGTCCTAATGCAATAAAAGAGAGCAGGAGCGAGAGAGTGGGATTGTATCGGAATGAACAAGGGGGTTTTGCTTGCCTGGCACTTCTGAAGATAGCATTGAGTCTTCATTAGTGTCAACGATCAAATCGTCGGAACGTCGTCTACTGAGAGGGGACAACACCGGCAACAGAGAGGAAACACAATCAATGCAATGCAACAATATGATGCATGAGTGTGACATGGCAATATGCTGTGAATTGAGCTAATGCAGCTAGCCACAAGTTAAATGGAGTTGGTTTGAACCCTAGGTTCAAATTCAAACTCCATATGTGAGGGTTTGAATGCCATTTATATGATTTGGCCTAAACAGCAGCCATAAGTTGTTCTAACATGCATGGAAATGGTACAGATGGATAGATTGGATTTTTCTGATCATTTTTCATATATAAATGTTTTCCATCTGAGTTATAGATTATTTTCTACGATTTTTCGAAGTTTATAGGATTTTCTGGAATTTCCTGTATTATTTTAAATCCAGAAAAGGATTAATTGCGACAGCACTGCGTCATGCCTGTGTCAGCAGTCAACTGGGTTGACCCAGGTCAAACCTGACGTGTGGGGGCCACACGTCAGCGACACAGGGCTAATCCCGGTCAAACCCAGCGCTGACTGGGGTTTGACCATGCCTGGGGCCCACTGTTAGTGGTTGTGGGCGGTTTAAGCAGCGGGGTTAGCGCCTAATGGCCGTGCCACGTCGGCGTGGTTACGTCGGCAATGACCCGACGCGGCGGCGATCGCCGGCCGGCCGTTTCCGGCCACGGATGGCCGCGCGGTTAGGTGCGTTGGAGAGCCCGTGGTGCGGGGCATCCAATGGTGGTCGTGGGGATGCCGGGGACGGCGTGTAACGGCGGCGGCGATGAGCTCAGGCGGCGGCGGTTTCAGTCGTCGGCAAAGCGGCAGCTGCGGCGTGCAATCGAGAAAACGGAGAGGGGGCAGAAGGAGCAGCAGCTCACAGCGGTTGCAGTAGGCTTCGAAGCGGGCTCGGGGAGGGCCGGAGCTGAGCGGGGCGGCGAGGCCGATCTCCGGCGGCCGAGGAGGGGAAAAGCGTCGGGCGGCGCTTCGGGGCTCTTCCGGTCGCGTGAGCCCTTGTGGAGGACGAGGGAGGCACGTCGGAGCTCGGGGCCGCGTCGGAGAGGTGAGGGGAGTGGCAGTGGCCGTAGCAGCAGCAAACGGCGGTGACGTCGTGTTCGATGGTGCTACGAGGAGGGAGCTAGAGGAGAGGGAGAGAGGTCCAGAGTGAGGGGAGAGGCAGAGGGGGTCGAGGCCGTTCCTGTGACGCGGAGACAGCGCGAGGTGGAAGCAGGAGGTGGAGCTCGGGCGCGCGCGCGTCGACACGCCTCTGCCTACTGGCAAAGGTTGAAGACGGTGGGGCTTCTGGTGGGCTGGGCCAGCTGGCTGGCCTGCCAGGTAGGTTTGGGGTCAGGTAGGTTTCCTGTTGCCTTTATTTTTCTTTCTATTTTCTATTTCTTTTGCTCTGTTTTGATTTAGTAATAATACTAAACCATTTCATAAAATCCTGGAAATAATTATGGGTGACTTCTGAATTATTCCAGTGACCCTTAACAATTTCCAACATTTTTGGAGCATCTGAAATATATATAGCATTCAAATAGCTCCAATTCAAATATGTTTGAATTAATTCAAAGACCATAAATGCCTTGGAAAAATGTGCATGACCTCTGGTAAAGGTTTTAAACTTTTTCCATAAATAATGAACATTTTTGAAGGGCATTTTGGGTTTAATGAAAATATTTTTATTTTGAACCTAGTTGAATTCATTTGGTGCTAGGGTTTGGTCATCCCCAATTCAAATTCATTTGAATTAAACATGATGACATGAATGCTTTCATGCAATTAACTACAAGCAATTCTAGGGCTGTGACAACTCACCCCCACTAAACAAGAATCTCGTCCCGAGATTCGAGACGTGAGGTAAGAAGACAGAGGGGACACAAGGCTAACACGATCTTCACGGTCCAACTTCCCTTCTCAAAGATGTTGATTCATTGCATCATCTTGATCTTGACATCTTTTCTTTCGAGAGCTTCATCCAACTATGATGACGGAAGAGAGGGAAAACTCGACAGGATTGATCTTCGCGAAGATCGAGCTATACAAGATCAACTCGCGGAATGCGATGCTGGAACATCTCGAGTTGAGACACAAAACACATCGAGAGGGATGGAAGAACAAACGGTGAGGTTCAATTGGGGACGCAAAATTTTATGCTGAAGAAGATGGTGCATGGCTCTAAGATAGCGATGACATAATTGCCATGATTCCATAACGGGGCACCTTAGGAAAGGTGACTCATAGAATTGTTCCCTTAAGTGGCAAAAGAATTACTTTTGATACAAAGATCATTGAAATTCTTTATACCAGCCTAAGGCAATCACAAACAATCGTGTGAACGAATTCGAAAGAATGGCATACTCATACTAGAAGGAATGATGTGGACTACCTTGTTGAAGACAACACCATGGATGATTTTGCTTATCATCGGGGATGGATGGGACCCATAGTAGGACCACATTTGAAGATGATCCTAAACAGTAATTACTGAGGTGCAAGCTGGGAACAAAATGCAAATGCCGGGTATGATTCTGGTAACTAGGGATAACTCAACGAGAGTGATTCCATCGTTGAATGGTTCTAGCATAATCGAGGAAACCGAGAGCACAAGGACCCCTGAGGATCAACTTCTAGAATAAGTTGCACTAAATCCTCATGGAGAAGATGGTTAAATAGCTCAATCAAGATACTACAATGATAGATCTTTCGGCTAGGTGTGTCGGCCAGAACATCAACCTTGTCGGGACCTACATCATAATCTTGGAAAAGTTCCAACCATCATATCTGCCTGAGATTCAGATCCGGTTGGTAACGGAATATTTAAGACAGCACGTCTGGAAAAGAAAGTTTGCAACACAAATCGACAAGATGATGTTGCGAGATTCTCGGGAGATGAACTACGATAGTAAGCTCCAAAACATGAGTTGGTTCTGCTACAAACATGTGAACACGTTGTCCCAGACAAGCATGCCCACATGGTAGTCTTACAATGAAACACTACCGAGTTCTGGTTGGGAGCCATCAACGAGGATATCGAAGTCCTTACATAAGGCATCCTTCTTAAGAAGGAACTTCTTCTCCTCGAACGAATCAATCAGTGGCTTGGTGTGCTACGGAATTCATATGGAACGAAGATGATCAGTCTAACAGACCACAGAACACTTCGCACGTGCATGGCTTACTTGGGATGATTCCAAAGGAAGCAAACAATCTTTCTCGGATCCACGGCGGCAACTTACACCAAGTGCACATGAATTAGAGAGAGTCACTTCTTTCATCCGAACACATGCTTCATGGACGGGACATGAAGATAATGCTTATAAAAGTTTCCAACACTAGCTTAGTGCTCAACAAAATCATGGACAAGATGAAAAATGTTGTCAATGGGCTCAGCAACAATCCATCCAGGCTTCCATATAGATGGAATTCCAAAATTAAGTAAACACGGGAATAGCATTGGTCAGACCCAAAAGATATAATGGTGTATGCTCGAGGAATCAACCACGAGTAGGACAACATTATGAACATCGTTGGTTCTGATTTGATTTGAAGATAGCCCATGTTCAAATCAAAGTTTTGACAAGATGATAGACCCAACAACTGATCACAAGGACCAATCGATGAAGATATCACCTTTCTTCGACACACACACACACACACACACACAAGGATATCCCTTTGGAAATGAACTAAGTTAGACAAGCTTTTATCTTCCAACTCTCCAAGTTGTTGTTTGGCTTAACCAACTAGCTCAGGGGTATCCAACACAGATCTTTGGAGAAAGAGTGGTTTATTGGAAAACCAACTTGATCGCGAGCTCAACATAGCGGTCAGGTGACAACCTGGTAAAACTTCTGAGAGGATATTCGGAAAATCACGAGCCACTGATATGTTACTAAGCTCGAGAACAATCTTGCTTTTCAGGGCAAAATGATGTGACCAATAAGAAAGGGATTGCTACAATCCTAACTCTTGATCAAAGGGTGCACCAGGAAAAATGGACTAGGTAGCACGATAAATCTTAGGATGACGATTCAATAACCGGCATACTAAGGATGAGAGTATTGTCCATTAACTACCAAGCAACGGAGTTGCTAGGAGTATTGACTTCACACATCACAATTCACTTGTCGGTATTCCAGTTATAATAACACGGGGACCGAGGAATGAACGATGATGGCGAGGAGTATCACTTAATCAAGAATTCATAAGAGGTGGTGCAATTCTCATGACACTCTTGACATAAGGATGGTAACACTCCAAGGTAGAGCAGAACAAAAACTGGATTGGCATTTTGATCTGTGGAATACAACTACTTTGACCCAATCCTAGATATGGACGAGGTACCGGAGTTTGTTTCTCCTAGTCAATCTGAAATAGAATGGCTTGACAGACCACAAGAGTAATAGGCATCGATGAACACGAGTGCACGACTACTCCTGACTATCAATTGATAGACGGGGGTCGGAATACAACTAAAGAGAGACAACTCAAAGGAACATATGGTTTTCTAAGTTGCGGATGCATAAATTTAGTATGTCAAACAAGTTCAACATATTTCTTCGAGATAATCCATGCAGAAAGGTAGGACTGGCAGATTCACAATGCAGATTGGAGAACTCGTCAAGAGCACTCAGGTTGTGATCTTTTGGTTCAACGAGGAACTTCTGCCAAGGATGGTTCATGGTATTTGGAAGAATGGTATACCACGGACCTCGAGGACTATCGCAAAGGTTACTAATATCCTAAGGGAACTAGCAAACACTACCTACACGAATTAAGTAGAGTGAATCTTGGGTTCAAGAACCCAGAAATAGAATGCCTACTAACTAAATGGCATCACGGGATGCTTTCGAGAAAGATGGCCAGAATCATCACACCGGGAACACAAAACATGGCTAGATTACTAGGTGACTCCCTAAAACACCTAGGGTCATAATAATAGCTCCAACATATATACCGAGGCAATAAAGTGCCTCAACGCACCGGTAGTGTGTTTAATCTGGCCCAAAGGGACGGAAAAACAGAGGGAAAGGATTTTGCAAATGCATCAGATTGTTTAGAAACCTGGGATGACTCGGACAACATAACGGCTGTAAATGCTCAAAAAGATTTGAGACATCCTGCAAAAATGGTGGCATAACCATTCAGAATCACAATATCAAGGTTCCGAGATCAACTGTCAAGACATGGAAGTAGTAGAAACTGAACTGAGGCTTCAGACCAACAATCCTACGAGTCTATGGATTAGTAACACGTGATCCTGATAGAAAGATGAGAAGCCTAGTTCTTAATCCCCGTAGAAGAGAAGAGGATGACTCAGATCAGAAGGGCATAAGGTAAAGGAGTAATAAGAGCCTTACGTTCCCTTCCACAATCAATTCCCTTATATAACTAAAGCACTTCTAGATTCAACTTCGACCAGTTTGGCTTGGTAATCCTACAGGCAGTTAGGCTCTGATACCAAAGTTGTCAGGACCCCGATTCCAAGTCACATCGATCTAGACGGTAACACCTCATATCACTTTGCGGCCTCACGCACGGTATTCCCACGGGTGTCGCCTTACCATGGCCCGGGACCGTTTGCGTCTTTTGGCTCACGTATATGATAGAGTCGCTAGCATCCATATGACAGAGAACCCGGGCCGACATGACTAGTCGTGAACCCAAAGTGGCACTAACTTACGGGGACAGGCATACATGAATCAACATCGAGCATGTCGGTCAGCAGCGTGCGAATCCGGGCTGTAGCACTGGGCTAACAGGACTCCGGTGAACCGGGCTGTAGCAGGCTAGGCAGGACTCCGGATGTTACCGCGTGACATTTCCCCGAAGGGACAGACACAGGAACGAAGTGAATCACATGCCGGCCAGTCAAGTGTTCCGGAGCAGTAGTGCTGGGCTAGCAGGACTCCGGTGAACCGGGCTGTAGCGGACTACTATGGCTCATGGAAGCACAAGACTACATTTCCCCATAAGAGAGGCTACCAAGGATAAACAACTAGGTTGTCGGATCCCACACATACCAAGCATTTCCATCATACACACAATATGCTCGATATGTGCAAATACAACATGGCATCACAACAAGACTCTACGGCTCAGAGTATTTATTCATTAGGCTCCGAAGAGCCAGATATTACAAACATGGGTCTCATGAACCAACATTCAGAGCATACAAGTCAAACACATGCGGAAGCTTAACATGTCTGAGTAAAGACATCTACAAATGGAAAACGCTGATAAGCCTGACTATTTACTATATCCTGCCGAGGGCACAAGATCGTAGCTGAGGTATCAAGCTAAACGTCGAAGTCCACACGGAACTACTAGCGAGACTGACGTCTCTCTGGAAAACATAAAATGGGCAAACGTGAGTACAATTGTACCCAGCAAGACTTACATCAGAACTATCTACATATGCATCAGTATCAAAGGGGGTGGTGGAGTTTAACTGCAGCAAGCCAGCTTTGACTCGGTGGCTATCCTAAGCTACAATTGCAAGTAACTCTTTTGAGGTGGCGCACACGAGTCCACAAATTCACCATACCAATACACCACTATGGATCCGCTCCCGTCTCCCTACGAGAACGCCATCCATAGCACTCACGCTTATCTTGCGCATTTTAGAGTATCCACTTTCACTTGTCTATGAACTGTTATAGGCAACCCAGAAGTCCTTTACCGTGGACACGGCTGTTCGAATAGATCATATTAACCCTGCAGGGGTGTACTTCTTCACACACGCTCTCGCCACTTACCACCATGTACACGTCGTGTACCTCGGAAACCTTCAAGCGGAAGCCTGGCGAGGGAGTCGGCCATGACCTGACTAACCACACAAGTCTCTCGTCCAGGTTTATCGCCTATTCGGGTTCCATCCGCAAGGAGATCCGGCCGGGGTGTCGCTCACGGCCCCAAACGATGTGTGCAGGGTTCCCGAGCCCACCATCCGGGTGCCACTCGGTACACCAGGCCACGTGTGCCTAGTCTGTGCCTAGACCACCTGTACCGGGTGCCACTTGGTAGACTACTAACACTACCTACAAACACCAGAAACTAGTTGCAACTCCTGGACAGAGATCAGGTTGATTAATAAGTCGAGAGAGCTTGGAGCGCCCGGAGCCCAATGTGTGGTAGTAACTGTTCATGGATCACAAACACAGAACTCAGTTCCTGAGGACGGTTTCAATGAGACAACCCACCATGTACTCCTACATGGCCTCTCACCGCTACCTTTACCAAATCGTGTTCACACACTTAGCTCCCAACAGTAAGATATGTTCACCACATTCTAATTCATCCCCGATGAATCAGACCTGACACAACTCTAAGCAATAGCAGGCATGACAAACAGGCATGAATGAGTAGGCACATCAGGGCTCAAACAACTCCTACTCATGCTAGTGGGTTTCATCTATTTACTGTGGCAATGACAGGTCATGCAGAGGAAAGGGGTTCAACTACCGCAGCATGTAACAGATGAATCGTTGTTGTCCTAATGCAATAAAAGAGAGCAGGAGCGAGAGAGTGGGATTGTATCGGAATGAACAAGGGGGTTTTGCTTGCCTGGCACTTCTGAAGATAGCATTGAGTCTTCATTAGTGTCAACGATCAAATCGTCGGAACGTCGTCTACTGAGAGGGGACAACACCGGCAACAGAGAGGAAACACAATCAATGCAATGCAACAATATGATGCATGAGTGTGACATGGCAATATGCTGTGAATTGAGCTAATGCAGCTAGCCACAAGTTAAATGGAGTTGGTTTGAACCCTAGGTTCAAATTCAAACTCCATATGTGAGGGTTTGAATGCCATTTATATGATTTGGCCTAAACAGCAGCCATAAGTTGTTCCAACATGCATGGAAATGGTACAGATGGATAGATTGGATTTTTCTGATCATTTTTCATATATAAATGTTTTCCATCTGAGTTATAGATTATTTTCTATGATTTTTAGAAGTTTATAGGATTTTCTGGAATTTCCTGTATTATTTTAAATCCAGAAAAGGATTAATTGCGTCAGCACTGCGTCACGCCTGTGTCAGCAGTCAACTGGGTTGACCCAGGTCAAACCTGATGTGTGGGGGCCACACGTCAGCGACACAGGGCTAATCCTGGTCAAACCCAGCACTGACTGGGGTTTGACCATGCCTGGGGCCCACTGTCAGTGGTTGTGGGCGGTTTAAGCAGCGGGGTTAGCGCCTAATGGCCGTGCCACGTCGGCGTGGTTACGCCGGCAATGACCCGACGCGGCGGCGATCGCCGGCCGGCCGTTTCCGGCCACGGATGGCCGCGCGGTTAGGTGCGTTGGAGAGCCCGTGGTGCGGGGCATCCAATGGTGGTCGTGGGGATGCCGGGGACGGCGTGTAACGGCGGCGGCGATGAGCTCAGGCGGCGGCGGTTTCAGTCGTCGGCAAAGCGGCAGCTGCAGCGTGCAATCGAGAAAACGGAGAGGGGGCAGAAGGAGCAGCAGCTCACAGCGGTTGCAGTAGGCTTCGAAGCGGGCTCGGGGAGGGCCGGAGCTGAGGGGGGCGGCGAGGCCGATCTCCGGCGGCCGAGGAGGGGAAAAGCGTCGGGCGGCGCTTCGGGGCTCTTCCGGTCGCGTGAGCCCTTGTGGAGGATAAGGGAGGCACGTCGGAGCTCGGGGCCGCGTCGGAGAGGTGAGGGGAGTGGCAGTGGCCGTAGCAGCAGTAAACGGCGGTGGCGTCGCGTTCGATGGTGCTGCGGGGAGGGAGCTAGCTCCAGAGTGAGGGGAGAGGCAGAGGGGGTGGAGGCCGTTCCTGTGACGCAGAGACAGCGCGAGGGGGAAGCAGGAGGTGGAGCTCGGGCGCGCGCGCATCGACACGCCTCTGCCTACTGGCAGAGGTTGAAGACGGTGGGGCTTCTGGTGGGCTGGGCCAGTTGGCTGGCCTGCCAGGTAGGTTTCCTGTTGCCTTTATTTTTCTTTCTATTTTCTATTTCTTTTGCTCTATTTTGATTTAGTAATAATACTAAACCATTTCATAAAATCCTGGAAATAATTATGGGTGACTTCTGAATTATTCCAGTGACCCTTAACAATTTCCAACATTTTTGGAGCATCTGAAATATATATAGCATTCAAATAGCTCCAATTCAAATATGTTTGAATTAATTCAAAGACCATAAATGCCTTGGAAAAATGTGCATGACCTCTGGTAAAGGTTTTAAACTTTTTCCATAAATAATGAACATTTTTGAAGGGCATTTTGGGTTTAATGAAAATATTTTTATTTTGAACCTTGTTGAATTCATTTGGTGCTAGGGTTTGGTCATCCCCAATTCAAATTCATTTGAATTAAACATGATGACATGAATGCTTTCATGCAATTAACTACAAGCAATTCTAGGGCTGTGACAGATCGCTCGGGTTCAGTAACGCGTAGCCTGTAGTGCAATCGCTCGGGTTCAGTTAGAGCCCAACGCCTCGCTCGGGTTCAGTTAGAGCCAATGCCTCGCAGACAGGCGCGCACGTGTACGAGAGAAACGCGCATCGCTCGGCCCCCGACCTCCCACCGTAACCGGGAACTCCCCGAAATTTTCCTCGCCCTCGCTTCTACCACGGTTTTTTCTGTCATGGACGGCCCAAAGAATGTCATGCAGCTGCGTCTCCGGCCCGCCCAGGACGAAAAGCCCATTTTCTGTCATGATTTTTTATCATAGAAGTAGGAGCCCACCACATCTATGATGATACCGGGTTTTGTCATAATTATCGTCATAGAAGTGTCATATGTATGACAGAAATTTTTTTCGTTCGGCCCAAAATGTCACGGATGTTTCTTTTTTTACTAGTGTCAACCAATGTCCACACTTGGTTTCTCTCAAAGTTATGTAGCTCTTCATGCATAGCATTTATACAATACGGATCCTCTAGAGCTTTTTCAACCTTCATAGGTTCAATGCTAGAAATGAATGAGTAATGTTCAGAAAAGTTAGCTAAATGGGTTTTAGAGCGAGTGATTCTCCCAGTTTGGATGTCATCGAAGATTTGTTCGACGAGATGATCTCTTGAGTTCTTGCTCTAACTCATGGAAGCTTTTGCTTGGGTTGGGGAGGAACATCCTAATCATCATCTTCCTCCTCTTCTTCATTGTTGTTGGCGTTGTCGTTCGCTTGTAGAGGTGGAGAAGGAGGTCAAGGTGGATCATCTTGTTGTACTTCCTCATTTCCTTAGTCAAATTGTCGTTCACCTTGATGTGAAGTTGAGGCTTCAACTTGAACGGACGAAGTACTCTCCTTCACCTCTGTTGGGCGAATCTTGCCAATAGACAAGTCTTGAATTGCTTCCGAAGGATCTTTGTCTCCTACATCAATTGGCAATTGCTCTACTTGTGAGCCGTAGATTCATCAAAATTCACATCTACCATCTCTTCAACCTTTCAGGTGAAATTGTTGTAGACATGGTAAGTGTGAGAGTTTGAACCATAATCGAGTAGGAAACCCTCATGAGATTTAGGAGCAAATTTCGAACGACGATGCTTATAAAAAATGTAGCACTTTGAGCCCAATACTCGAAAGTACCAACTTGGGGTTTGTTACCGGTGAGTAGCTCGTGTGCCATCTTGCCAAGAAGCTTGTGAAGATATAGTCGATTTGTAGCATGACAAGCTATCTCCACCGCTTCCACCCAAAAGTGTCTTGGCATCTTGTATTCATCAAGCATCGTTCTCACCATCTCGATAATTGTCCAGTTCTTCCTCTCAACAACTCCATTTTGCTGAGGCATGTGATACGTCTCCAACGTATCTATAATTTTTGATTGTTCCATGCTGTTATGTTATCATTCTTGGATGTTTTACAATCATTTTATAGTCATTTTATGTCATTTTTTGGTACTAACCTATTGACATAGTGCCCAGTGCCAGTTGTTTTTTTCTGCTTGTTTTTTACATCATAGGAAATCAATACCAAATGGAGTCCAAGCGCAGCGAAACTTTTTGTGGATTTTTTTGGCCCAGAAGATATCCAGTGGGCCAGGAACGCACCTGAGGGGAGCTCTGAGGGGAGCACAACCCACCAGGGCCCGCCTGGGGGCCCAGGCGTGCCCCAGTGGGTTGGGCCCTCCTCGTTGGCCTCCCGCACCGCCTCTTTGCTCTATAAATACCCTAATATTCCATAAACCCTAGGGGAGTCGACGGCAATCAATTCCAGCCGCCACAGAGTCTAGAAACACCAGATCCAATCTAGACACCATCACGGAGGGGTTCATCATGTCCATTGGTGCCTCTTCGATGATGCGTGAGTAGTTCTTTGTAGACCTATGGGTCCATAGTTAGTAGCTAGATGGCTTCCTCTCTCTCTCTCTCTCTCTCTCTCTCTCTCTCTTGATTATCAATACAATGGTCTCTTCGAGATCCATATGATGCGGTGTGTTTGTTGGGATCCGATGAACTTTGAGTTTATGATCAGATCTATGTTTTTATCCATGAAAGTTATTTGAGTGTTCTTTGATCTCTTATATGCATGATTGATTATAGCCTCGTATTTATTCTCCAATATTTGGGTCTTGTTTACCCAACTTGATCTATTTATCTTGCAATGGGAAGAGGTGCTTTGTGATGGGTTCGATCTTACGGTGCTTGATCCTAGTGACAGAAAGGGAAACGACACGTATGTATCGTTGCTATTAAGGATAACAAGATGGGGTCTATTTCTACATAAATAGATCTTGTCTACATCATGTCATCGTTCTTATTGCATTACTCCATTTTTCCATTAACTTAATACACTAGATGCATGCTGGATGGCGGTAGATGTGTGGAGTAATAGTAGTAGATGCAGGCAGGAGTCAGTCTACTAATCTTGCACGTGATGCCTATATAATGATCATTGCATGGATATCGTCATGATTATTTGAAGTTCTATCAATTGCCCAAGAGTAATTGTTTTCCCACCATTTGCTATTTTTCTCGAGAGAAGACACTAGTGAAACCTACGGCCCCCGGGTCTCTTTTCATCATATTTGCCTTTGTGATCTATTTTCCTTTGCTTTTATTTTCAGATCTATTAAACCAAAAATACAAAAATACCTTGCTGCAATTTATTTGTTCCGTGATCTATTTATCCTATCTACCACTTTTATCTCACGTTATTTGCCTATCTTGAGGCGCCGTTCCCAAAAGGGATTGACAACCCCTTTAACACGTCGGGTTGCGAGTATTTGTTATTTGAGTGCAGGGGCTGTTTACGTGGTGTTAGGAGGTTCTCCTACTGGTTCGATAACCTTGGTCTCATCACTGAGGGAAATACCTACCATCGCTGTACTGCATCATCCCTTCCTCTTTGGGGAAATACCGACGTAATTCTAGCAGACATCAAAAGGAATTTCAAGTGCCGTTGCGGGGCAGGATCACGTCAAGGTAGTCTCCCGACAACGTGCCAATTTCTAGTGCTGTTGCCGGGGAGGATCTTCAATATCAACCAGGTTCGTGATCAAAAATCTCATCTCCTCGCAATTTACATTATTTGCCATTTGCCTCTCGTTTTCCTCTCCCCCACTTCACTAAAAAAAATTCCCTTTTTATTCGCCATTTTTCCGTTCGTCTTTTCATTTGCCCTTTATGTCTTACTTGGCTTGTTTGCTTGCTTGCTTGGCATAATTATGTGTTTATTGAAAATCAAGAACCAGAAATTTTATGGATCCTCATCCACTTGTTAATCTTTTTAAGAGATCCAATTATGATGAACCAATTGCTAGTGATTTGAGTGCACTAGATTATCTTTATGAAGTTTTGCTTGAGATTCATGAATCTAAAAATTGTGATGAAGTGATAAAAGAAGCAATTTATGAAGTGATTCATGATAGCTCCTTGAATGAAAAGCATGATTGCAATGGTGTTGTAATAAATTCTATTAATGTCAATTATGCTAGTAATATGCAAAACCCCAAGCTTGGGGATGCTAATTTTGATATGGCCTCTACTTATTGCAATGATCATGATTGGGGTGATTCTTCTTACGATCTTGAAAATTTATTTAAGCCTCATGATGAATATGTTTGCGATAATATTGACAGTGGGTTTGGAAGAGTGTCAACTTTAGGTAATTATGATCCCACTACTTTGGAGAATGATCAATCTTATGAAATTTTTGATAAAAGTGGGCTTGGAGTGGTCATGACTTTCTTTGATGATAATCCCACTATTTTGGAAGAGTGTCAACTTTTTATGCATGTGCATCATGAAGAGAAAGTTTTATATGATAGATATATTGTTAAATTTGAGTATGATCCTACATGCAATTATTATGAGAGAGGAAAATATGGTTGTAGAAATTTTCATGTTACTAAATTTCCTCTTGTTATGTCGAGATTGCTATTGTTTATTTCTTCTTCCTTGCAAATGCTAGATGTTTCTTGTCTTGATAATTTGGTTGCCTACAAAATGCCTATGCATAGGAAGTATGTTAGACTCCAAAGTGTTTGTCACATGTTTTATGATGCTCTCTTTGTGCTTCAATTCTTATCTTTCATGTGAGCATCATTGAAATTTGAAGCCTATCTTATTGGCTATAAAGAAAGAGCTTGTTGGGAGGCAACCCAACCAATAAAATAATTTTTTGCTTTTATTTTCTGTTCTTGTGTGTCTACAAAATTATGCCTCTGGTTAGATTTGTTTTTGTGGTTTAAATTAGTGTTTGTGCCAAGCAAGGCCTTTGGGATGATTTGGGTGAAAGTTGATTTGATCTTGCTAAAAAAGAAACTTTTGCATTAACGAAATTATTTTTATTTTTAACAAAAAGTGCTTTTGAGTTTATTCTTTTTGCAGAAGATTAATAAAAAAATTATTTATGTCGTCCTAATATTTTAGAATTTTTGGAGTTACAGAAGTATTCGAAGTAGTCAGATTGCTACAGACTGTTTTGTTTTTGACAGATTCTATTTTCTTTGCATTGTGTGCTTGTTTTGATGATTCTATGGTTTTCTTTGATGAATTTTTGCCATAGAAAAGTTGGAATACCGTAGATATAATGCAAAAATAAAACATGAATGGGTTTGCAATAGTACTTATAGTAGTGGTTTGCTTTGTTATACTAACAGATCTCACGAAGGTTTTTGTTGAGTTTTGTGTGATTGAAGTTTTCAAGTTTTGGGTGATCTTACGATGGATGAAGGAATAAGGATTAGCAAAAGGCTAAGCTTGGGGATGCCCGAGGCACCCCAAGATAATATTCAAGAAGTAGCAAGCAACTAAGCTTGGGGATGCCCCCGAGTGGCATCCCCTCTTTCTTCTAACAACCATCGGTATTTTACTTGGAACAATATTTTTATTCATCACAAATTATAAGTTTTGCTTGGAGCGTCTTGTATGATATGAGTCTTTGCTTGTTTTGCTTTGTGTTTTAAGTCTTGAATCCTTGTTGTACACACCTTTTTGAGAAAGCCAAAAATTATGCTATGATTGCTCCTATGCTTCACTTAAATTTTTAGAGCCATGGATTTGCTCTAGTGCTTCACTTATATCTTTTTGAGAACGGTGTGCTTTGTAATTTTTGAAGAATTGCTCTCATGCTTCACTTAGATTTATTTGGGATTTAGTAAAAAAATTAAGAAATTCTCTCTTGCTTCACTTGGATTATTTTGAGAGAAATAAAAATTATGCTCATGATCTTCACATATATTTGTTTGAGCTTATCAAAAGCAACATATAAAAATAGTTCCAAAGTGATAGATATCCAAGGAGGATATAATAAAAACTTTCATGAAGATCATTGGACAAAATAAACTGGATTCTTAGTAATAGTTTTGAGATATGACGATATGATATGTGAGTCATGTTGATGAGTAATTGTGCTTTAGTAAGAATATTGATGTTAAGGTTTGTGATTCCCTATGCAAGCACGAAAGTCAATAGTTATGCAATGGAATTTATATCCTACTTGTGGTGCATTTATTCGGTGTTACTTATGCTTCATGCTTGGGTATGAGATTTTTCGTTTCTTGGTTGGTCGCTTCTCAGTCTTTTTGCTAGCCTTCATTTTGCACTAAGTATGATCACTACTTGTGCATCCAAAACCCTTTAAACCAGTTTTGCCATATGAGTCCACTATACCTACCTATATGCGGTATTTCCATGCCATTCTAAGAAAATTTGCATGTGCCATCTCTAATTTTCAAGATAAATTTCTCTTTTGTGTGCTCTACTGCTCATGAGGCGGTGAGGGGTGGCCAATATTTTCCATTCTAGATGTGTTATTCTCACGATGAGTGTTTATTCACTTGTCATTTGATACATCTCCAACCTATCTATAATTTTTATTGTTCCATGCTATTATATTATCTGTTTAATAGGCAATTATATTCTATTTATATTATATTTGGGACTAGCCTATAAACCGAGAGCCTAGTGCCAATTTTTTGCCTATTTTAGAGTTTCGCAGAAAAGGAATACCAAACGGAGTCCAACCGGAATGAAACTTTCGCCATGATCTTTCTTGGACCAGAAGCAAACCAGAAGACTTGGAGATGAAGTTCGAGACGCAACAAGGCGGCCACGAGGGTGGAGGGCGCGCCCAGGGGGGTAGGGGGCGCCCCCTACCTCAAGGGCCCCTCATGGGTCTCCTGATCTAGCTCCTTCGCCTATATATACTCTTATACCCTGAAAACATCTAGGGGAGGCAAAAAACCACTTTTCCACCGCCGCAACCTTCTGTACCCATGAGATCCCATCTAGGGCCTTTTCCGGCGTCCTACCGGAGGGGGATTCGATCACAGAGGGCTTCTACATCAACGCCATTACCTCTCCGATGAAGCGTGAGTAGTTTACCACATACCTACGGGTCCATAGCTAGTAGCTAGATGACTTCTTCTCTCTCTTTGATTCTCAATACCATGTTCTCCTCGATGTTGTTGGAGATCTATTCAATGTAATATTCTTTTGCGGTGTGTTTGCCGAGATCCGATGAATTGTGGATTTATGATCAGATTATCTATATATATTATTTGGTTCTTCTCTGAATTCTTATACGCATGATTTAATATCTTTGCAAGTCTCTTCGAATTATTGGTTTAGTTTGGCCTACTAGATTGATCTTTCTTGCAATGGGAGAAGTGCTTAGCTTTGGGTTCAATCTTGCGGAGTCCTTTCCCAGTAACAGTAGGGGCAGTAAGGCACATATTGTATTGTTGCTATCGAGGATAAAATGATGGGGTTTTCATCATATTGCTTGAGTTAATTCCTCTACATCATGTCATCTTACTTAATGCGTTACTCTGTTCTTTACGAACTTAATACTCTAGATGCAGGCAGGAGTCAATCGATGTTTGGAGTAATAGTAGTAGATGCAGAATCGTTTCGGTCTACTTGACAGGGACGTGATGCCTATATTCACGACCATTGCCTTAGATGTCTTCATAACTTTGGGTTTTCTATAAATTGCTATGCAGTAAATTGTTCACCCACCGTAATACTTGCTATCTTGAGAGAAGCCACTAGTCAAACCTATGCCCCCCGTGTCTATTTTACATCATATTAGTTCCCATCAACTTGCCAATTTCTGTCACCGTTCCTTATTTTGCAATCTTTACTTTCCAATCTATAAACCAAAAATACCAAAAATATTTACTTTACCGTTTATCTATCTCTATCAGATCTCACTTTTGCAAGTAACCGTGAAGGGATTGACAACCCCTTTATCGTGTTGGGTGTAAGTTGTTGATTGTTTACGCAGGTATTCGATGACTTGTGTGTTGTCTCCTACTGGATTGATACCTTGGTTCTCAAACTAAGGGAAATAATTTTGCTACTTTGCTGCATCACCCTTTCCTCTTCAAGGGAAAAACCAACACAAGCTCAAGAGGTAGCAAGAAGGATTTCTGGCGCCGTTGCCGGGGAGATCTACGTAAAGTCAAGCCATACCAAGTACCCATCATAAACTCTTCTCTCTTGCATTACATTATTCGCCATTCGCCTCCCATTTTCCTCTCCCCCA
Source organism: Triticum aestivum (assembly GCF_018294505.1). Taxonomy (NCBI): domain Eukaryota; kingdom Viridiplantae; phylum Streptophyta; class Magnoliopsida; order Poales; family Poaceae; genus Triticum; species Triticum aestivum. The sequence continues at coordinate 430,316,597 of NC_057799.1, read as the reverse complement.
CCTCTAAAACGATTTTCAAAAAGATTTGCCTTTTCTTCGCCCTCTTCCGTTCGTCTTCTTTCTGGTTGCTCGTTTGCTGGATTGGTTTGCTGCCATCATGTCTGAAACTGGGGAGGTTATCATTGAAAATCTTGAGGAAACACTCGAACCTTGTTCTTTGAATCATGAAACTTAAACTCCTCCTAATTACAAAACAAAAATCTTTCGTGTGGGGGATGGTAATATTATTGGAAAAAGTGTTATCCAATAATTCTTTGACTGCACGGGATCCATGCCTATTAATAAAAAGTCTATTCTTCTTGAGACCAACTGCTATGCAGATGCCATTGTTATGCTTGTTGAGAAATAAAGAAAATTTGTGAATATTCATCCTGCTTTGCAAAAGGTGTTTTATGAACTTCCCAATATTAATCACGCAATAGCTAAAAAGATTGCCACCATTATGAATTCGATTTTATAATAAAAGAAGCTAGGGATATTTTTGCTTTCTATAAAAAGGATGTTTAACATCCTCCGATTATAGATATTCTCTATGATAAAGAAACCATGCGTAGTTTGGAAACAAGCGATTACCAATCTTACAGTGAAAATCTTAGGAAGAGAGTTCCCTATTCAGAAATCTCTCAGTATTTGTACCTTGAGGCTTTTGAGGAGTTTGATTGGATTACTAGGGAAATTTATGTAGGATTCAATAGGGATTGGTTGAATAAAATGATGAAGGAACACGTTAGAAATGAACTAAGCATTTTATATGATGATATATACGGTGATGATCCCGACTATGGGTTTATGAATGTTAAAATTACCAATCAAAGTCCTTTCCATGACTTAAGTTCATCTTCTAAGAGGGAAATAAAGGAAAGGATAGATTTTCTAAGACAAGTTTTGTAGGATTTGATGAGAAAATAATTGCATGCCAAAGATGGCAATACCTAGATCTATTCGCGTTTTTATGCCTAGCTAAGGGCGTTACACGATAGCGCTTGTTGGGAGGCAACCCAACTTTATTTTTCTTCTTTTCTTTTTGTTCCTATTTAGTAATAAATAATTCATCTAGCCTCTGGTTATATGTGGTTTTATGTTTTAATTAGTGTTTGTGCCAAGTTAAACCTTTAGGATAGCTTACGGTGATAGTTGAGTTGATCCTGCTGAAAATCAGAAACTTTTGCCCCCAGTAAATTAGTTTTGATATTTCACAGAAACGTGATTTTGATCTGATTCTTTTTTCTCTGGATTGGTACACAAATTTCTCAGGTTTTCCTAATTTTTCTTAATTTTTGGAGTTACATAAGTATTCAAGAGTTACAGATTACTACAGACTGTTCTGTTTCTGACAGATTCTGTTTTTCGCGTGTTGTTTGCTTATTTTGATGAATCTATGGGTAGTATCGGGGGGTATGAACCATGGAAAAGTTAGAATACAGTAGATATTACACCAATATAAATAAATAATGAGTTTGCAATAGTACCTTAAAGTGGTGATTTATTTTCTTATACTAACGGAGCTCATGAGATTTTCTGTTGAGTTTTGTGTTGTGAAGTTTTCAAGTTTTGGGTAAGGATTTGATGGACTATGGAATAAGGAGTGGCAAGAGCCTAATCTTGGGGATGCCCAAGGCACCCCAAGGTAATATTTAAGGACAACCAAAATCCTAAGCTTGGGGATGCCCCGGAAGGCATCCCCTCTTTCGTCTTCGTCTATCGGTAACTTACTTGAGGCTATATTTTTATTCACCACATGATATGTGTTTTGCTTGGAGACTCTTGTATGATTTGAGTCTTTGCTTTTTAGTTTACCACAATCATACTTGATGTACACACTTTTTGGGAGAGACACGCTTGAATTGTGATTTATTAGAATACTCTATGTGCTTCACTTATATCTTTTGAGCTAGACAATATTGCTCTAGTACTTCCCTTATATCTTTTTAGAGCACGGCGGTGGTTTTATTTTATAGAAATTGTTGAACACTCATGCTTCACTTATATTATTTTGAGAATCCTTTATAACAGCATGGTAATTTACTTTGGTTATAAAACTAGTCCTAATATGATGGGCATCCAAGAGGGATATAATAAAAACTTTCATATAAAGTGCATTGAATACTATGAGAAGTTTGATTATTTATGATTGTTTTGAGATATGAAGATGGTGATATTAGAGTCATGATAGTGTAGTAATTGTGAATTTGAGAGATACTTGTGTTAAAGTATGTGATTCCCGTAGCATGCACGTATGGTGAACCGTTATGTGATGAAGTTGGAGCATGATTTATTTATTGATTGTCTTCCTTATGAGTGGCGGTCGAGGACGAGCGATGGTCTTTTCCTACCAATCTATCCCTCTAGGAGCATGCGCGTAGTACTTTGTTTTGATAACTAATATATTTTTGCAATAAGTATGTGAGTTCTTTATGACTAATGTTGAGTCCATGGATTATACGCACTCTCACCCTTCCACCATTGCTAGCCTCTCTCGTGCGGCGCAACTTTCGCCGGTGCCATACACCTACCATATAACTTCCTCAAAACAGCCACCATACCTACCTATTATGGCATTTCCATAGCCATTCCAAGATATATTGCCATGCAACTTTCCACCGTTCCATTTATTATGACACGCCCCATCATTGTCATATTGCTTCACATGATCATGTAGTTGACATCGTATTTGTGGCAAAGCCACCATTCATAACTCTTTCGTACATGTCACTCTTGAATCATTGCACATCCCGGTACACCGCCGGAGGCATTCACATAGAGTCATATTTTGTTCCAAGTATTGAGTTGTAATTCTTGAGTTGCAAGTAAATAAAAGTGTGATGATCTTCATTGTTAGAGCATTGTCTCATGTGAGGAAAGTATGATGGAGACTATGATTCCCCTACAAGTCAGGATGAGACTCCGGACGAAAACAAGAGGCCATAAAAAAGAGAAAGAGAAGGCCCAAATAAAAAAATGATGATAGAAAAAGAGAGAAGGGGCAATGTTACTATCCTTTTTCCAGACTTGTGCTTCAAAGTAGCAGTGTAGCACCATGATCTTCATGATAGAGACTCTCCTATTTTGTCACTTTCATATACTAGCGGGAATTTTCATTATAGAACTTGGCTTGTATATTCCAATGATGGGCTTCCTCAAATTGCCATAGGTCTTCGTGAGCAAGCAAGCTGGATGGACACCCACTTAGTTTCTTTTTGAGCTGTCATACACTTATAGCTCTAGTGTATCCGTTGCATGGCAATCCCTACTCACTCAGATTGATATCTATTGATGGGCATCTCCATAGCCCGTTGATACGCCTAGTTGATGTGAGACTATCTTCTCCTTTTTGTCTTCTCCACAACCACCATATTCTATTCTACCTTAGTTCTATATCCATGGCTGACGCTCATGTATTGCGTGAAGATTGAAAAAGTTTGAGAACATCAAAAGTATGAAACAATTGCTTGGCTTGTCATCGGGGTTGTGCATGATTTAAATATTTCGTGTGATGAAGATAGAGCATAGCCAGACTATATGATTTTGTAGGGGTAGATTTCTTTGGCCATGTTATTTTGAGAACACATGATTGCTTTGTTAGTATGCTTGAAGTATTATTATTTTTATGTCAATATTAAACTTTTGTTCTGAATCTTTTGTATATGAACATTCATGCCACAATAAAGAAAATTACAAGGATAAATATGTTAGGTAGCATTCCACATCAAAAGTTCTGTTTTTATCATTTATCTACTCGAGGACGAGCAGGAATTAAGCTTGGGGATGCTCGATATGTCTCCAACGTATCTATAACTTTTGATTGTTACATGCTATTATATTATCTGTTTTGGATGTTTAATAGGCATTTATATGCTATTTTATATTTTTGTGGGACTAACCTATTAACCGAGAGCCCAGTGCCAGTTTCTGTTTTTTTGCCTATTTTAGAGCTTCGCAGAAAACGAATACCAAATGGAGTCCAAACGGAACGAAACTTTCATGATTTTTTTTCTTGCACCAGAAGCAAACCAGAAGACTTGGAGATGAAGTCGAAGACGCAACAAGGCGGCCACAAGGGTGGAGGGCGCGCCCAGGGGGGTAGGGCGCGCTCGCTACCTCGTGGGCCCCTCGTGGGTTTCCTGACCTAGCTCCTTCACCTATATATACTCTTAGACCCTGAAAACATCCAGGAGAGCCACGAAACCACTTTTCCACCGCCGCAACCTTCTTTACCCGTGAGATCCCATCTAGGGCCTATTCCGGCGTCCTGCCGGAGGGGGATTCGATCACGGAGGGCTTCTACATCAACACCATTACCTCTCCAATGAAGCATGAGTAGTTTACCACAGACCTACGGGTCCATAGCTAGTAGCTAGATGGCTTCTTCTCTCTCTCTCTCTCTTTGATTCTCAATACCATGTTCTCCTCGATGTTCTTGGAGATCTATTCGATGCAATATTCTTTTGCGGTGTGTTTGCCGAGGTCCAATGAATTGTGGATTTATGATCAGATTATCTATGAATATTATTTGGTTCTTCTCTGAATTCTTATACGCATGATTTGATATCTTTGCAAGTATCTTCGAATTATCGGTTTAGTTTTTCCTACTAGATTGATCTTTCTTGCAATGGGAGAAGTGCTTAGCTTTGGGTTCAATCTTGCGGTGTCCTTTCCCAGTGACAGTAGGGGTAGCAAGGCACGTATTGTATTGTTTCCATCGAGGATAAAAAGATGGGATTTTCGTCTTATTGCTTGAGTTAATTCCTCTACATCATGTCATCTTACTTAATGCGCTACTCTGTTCTTTAGAACTTAATACTATAGATGCAGGCAGGAGTCGGTCGATGTGTGGAGTAATAGTAGTAGATGCAGAATTGTTTCGGTCTACTTGACACGGACGTGATGCCTATATTCATCATCATTGCCTTAGATATTGTCATAATTTCGCTTTTCTATCAATTGCTTGGCAGTAATTTGTTCACTCACCATAATATTTGCTATCTTGAGAGAAGCCACTAGTGAAACCTATGGCTCCCGGGTCTATTTTACATCATATTAGTTCCCATCAACCTGCCAATTTTTGTCGCCATTCCTTATTTTGCAATCTTTACTTTCCAATCTATAAACCAAAAATATCAAAAATATTTACTTTACCGTTTATCTATCTCTATCAGATCTCACTTTTGCAAGTAACTGTGAAGGGATTGACAACCCCTTTATCGCGTTGGGTGCAAGTTATTGATTGTTTGTGCAGGTATTCGGCGACTTGTGCGTTGTCTCCTACTGGATTGATACCTTGGTTCTCAAACTGAGGGAAATACTTACGCTACTTTGTTGCATCACCCTTTCCTCTTCAAGGGAAAAACCAACGCAAGCTCAAGAGGTAGCATCATTGCAAGAGAGTACGGCAAAGGTATTAGGGATGCCCAGTCCCGAAATAAAAAATGAATTTACTTTATGTTGTCAAATAATAAATTCCTTGGAAAGTGTTGGTATGGAGGGCACCCGTGGATATGGACAAGCCATGGAAAGTGAAAGTAATGGTGGAAAAAGGAATAAACTTTATTTTCTGTTTGGGAACCGCCTATGATGTATCTAGCATGGAAAGTGTTGGGAGCTCTAAGTCATTTTCGTTGGTGGGTAAAGTATGCCTCTCAAAATGTTTTTATCTCTCAATTTTCGCTTTGAGCTCTGGCACCTCTACAAATCCCTACTTCCCTCTGCGAAGGGCCTTTCTTTTACTTTATGCAAAAAATTATTATGAATTTGAGTCTCGATCTTCTCTTATAAAGCACCAACTAAGGGGCACTATGATCGTATTTGAGCATTGGGTGTAGCTAATATTCGAGTGTGTTTCATGAATGGATCAATGATTGAGCATAATGGGCTAGGGATAACTTGCTTTAGTGTTGATATTTTGAAAGACATGGTTGCCTGTTGGTATGCTTGAGTATTAAAGTCTTCATGTCAAAACTAGACTATTGCTTTGAACCATATAAAAGTCCAAATGTCCATGCTACAAAGAAAAGAAAATGTGATGAACATGTTAGGCAACATTCCACATCAAAAATTCTGTTTTTATCATTTACCTACTCGAGGACGAGCAGGAATTAATCTTGGGGATGCTGATACGTCTCCAACGTATCTATAATTTTTGATTGTTCCATGATGTTATATTATCATTGTTGGATGTTTAAAATCATTTTATAGTCATTTTATATCATTTTCTCGTACTAACCTATTGACATAGTGCCCAGTGCCAGTTGCTATGTTCTGCGTGTTTTTTACATCGCATGAAATCAATACCAAACGGAGTCCAAACGCAGCGAAACTTTTTGTGGATTTTTTTGGGCCAGAAGACATCCAGTGGGCCGGGAACGCACCTAAGGGGAGCTCCGAGGGGAGCACAACCCACCAAGGCGCGCTTGGGAGCCCAGGCGCGCCACGGTGGGTTGTTCCCTCCTAGTTGGCCTCCCGCACGGCCTCTTTGCTCTATAAATACCCCAATATTCCAGAAACCCTAGGGGAGTCGATGAAAATCAATTCCAGCTGCCGCAGAGTCCAGAAACACCAGATCCAATCAAGACACCATCATGGAGGGGTTCATCATGTCCATTGGTGCCTCTCTGATGATGCGTGAGTAGTTCTTTGTAGACCTATAGGTCTGTAGTTAGTAGCTAGATGGCCTCCTCTCTCTCTCTCTCTCTCTCTCTCTCTTCATTATCAATACAATGGTCTCTTGGAGATCCATATGATGTAAGTCTTTTTGCGGTGTGTTTGTTGGGATCTGATGAACTTTGAGTTTATGATCAGATCTATGTTTTTATCCATGAAAGTTATTTGAGTCTTTTTGATCTCTTATATGCATGATTGATTATAGCCTCGTATTTCTTCTCCGATATTTGGGTTTTGTTTGGCTAACTTGATCTATTTACCTTGCAATGGGAAGAGGTGCTTTGTGATGGGATCGATCTTATGGTGCTTGATCCCACTGACAGAAAGGGAAACGACATGTATGTATCGTTGCTATTAAGGATAACAAGATGGGGTCTATTTCTACATAAATAGATCTTGTCTACATCATGCCATCGTTCTTATTGCATTACTCTGTTTTTCCATGAACTTAATACTCTAGATGCATGCTAGATAGCGGTCGATGTGTGGAGTAATAGTAGTAGATGCAGGCAGGAGTCGGTCAACTAATCTTGGACATGATGCCTATATAATGATCAATGCCTGGATATTATCATGATTATTTGAAGTTCTGTCAATTGCCCAACAGTAGTTGTTTTCCCACCGTTTGCTATTTTTCTCAAGAGAAGCCACTAGTGAAATCTACGGCCCCCGGGTCTCTTTTCATCATATTTGCCTTTGCGATCTATTTTCCTTTGATTTTATTTTCAGATCTATTAAACCAAAAATACAAAAATACCTTGCTGCAATTTATTTGTTTCGTGATCTATTTATCCTATCTACCACTTTTATCACGTTATTTGCCTATCTTGAGGCGCCGTACCCGAAAGGGATTGACAACCCCTTTAATCCGTCGGGTTGCGAGTATTTGTTATTTGAGTGCAGGGGTTGTTTATGTGGTGTTAGGAGGTTCTCCTACTGGTCCGATAACCTTGGTCTCATCACTGAGGGAAATACCTACCGTCGCTATACTGCATCATCCCTTCCTATTTGGGGAAATACGGACGTTATTCTAGCAGACATCAACGTGTACATAGCCGAGAACTCATGTGATATCCCTTCTTCATCAAGAAATGTATCCACATTTGCGTTCTTGAACTCCATTCCATTATCACTTTGAACCTTCTTGATCTTCACTTCAAATTGGTTTTGGGCCTTCTTGTCGAAGTTCTTGAAGATCTTTTGGACCTGTGATTTGTCATCAAGAAAGAACACCCACGTAAATCTTGAAAAATCATCAACAATGACCAAGCCGAATGATTTACCACTGAGGTTCTTATAAGCGTTAGGACTGAAAAGATCCATGTGAAGTAGCTCAAGTGGTCTTCCCGTGGTCATGATGTTCTTCACGGGATGACTTCCTCCAGCTTGTTTTCCTACTTGACAAGTGCTGCAAAGTCTATCCTTGTCAAATATAACATCTTTAATACCAAGGATATGATCACCTTTAATAAGCTTATCAAGATTTCGCATTCCAACATGACCTAATCGTCTATGCCATAACCATCCTTTGGAAGATCTAGCAATTAAACAAGTGCGAGGTTTGGCTTTCTTAGTGAAGTCAACAATGTATAGGTCACCTCTACGAATACCGGTAAAGACCATTTTATGATTATATCTTCGAAACACTTGGCAATCTACTTCGGTAAATAGACCATTAAAACTAAAGTCGGAGAGTCTAGATATGGAAAGGAGATTGTAACCAAGAGATTCAACGAGCATGACATTTTCAATGGAGCTATCGTTGGATATGGCCACCTTACCAAGGCCAAGTACCTTACCCTTGGAGTTGTCTTCAAAAATGACATAATTGCGTGGACCATCGTTCTTAGCAAGCTCGCGGAACATATCGTTATCTCCGGTCATGTGATCTTTTCCTCCGGCCATATGGTCGCGAAGATCAGCCATGAGATAAAAATGTCTCATTGACTCCTCAAGGTCAAGGTCACTATATTCATCTTCATCATAATATCCATGCTCAATATCATCATGTAATTGATCATCACCTAGAGCAAGTGATTCATTAGATATACGCTCATGAAAATAGTTGAGTTTACGAATTCTAATTGTCTCCGATATGATGTTACTAATAATTCCAACGTCACCCTTTGCACGTATAAGATCACGGAGCTCAAATAGACATTCATCAAACCCAGGATCACTAGTACTCATCTTATGGAAAGCAATAGACTTAGGAAGAATTTGATCTAGATTCATCATGGAATAATTTAGAAAACATTCCTCAAGGTATTTCCACATAGTGTATGCGCATTCAAGAGTAGGCAGATATGCAAGCAAGTTTCTAGGCAATCCTCTAATGATAAGATCAATAGTTCTAAGATTGCAAACCATGTCAAGAGACTCATCGGGGGTAGGATGCAAAGGATCAATGGGAGGCACATAAGGACTAGTAATGTACTTGTTCAAGTTATATTCATTGAAAATCGCAAGCATTTCATTTTCCAAGAACCATAAAACTCCCCATCTAGGAACTATATGTTTAATACTCCCGAACGTAGACTCGTCCATCTTCCTCCAATGGAGATTAAATCAAAGCAATGGAGACAAATGCTCTGATACCAATTGAAAAGATCGATAAGAGGGCTCTAGAGGGGGGTGATTAGACCCTTAACAAGTAAAAGTGGTAGTTTTTTGTTTATTCAAGTTAAGGTGGAGTTTTAGCACAAGTTTAAGCATTCACAATACATTTCAAGCAAGCATGACAAGAGTGTATAGGCAGCGGAAAAGTAAAGCATGCAAGTTGCAAGAAAGTAAAGGGATGGGATTGGAGTTTGCAAACACAATGGAGACACGGAGATATTTGTTGTCGTTCTGATAGGTGGTGCTATTATACGTCCATGTTGATGGGGACTTCAACCCACGAAGGGTAACGACTGCACCAGTCCATGGAGGGCTCCACCCATGAAGGGTCCACGAAGAATCAACCTTGTCTATCCCACCATGGCCATCGCTCACAAAGGACTTGTCTCACTCGGGTAGATCTTCACGAAGTAGGCAATCTCCTTGCCCTTACAAACTTCTTGGTTCAACTCCACAACATGTCGGAGGCTCCCAAGCGACACCTAACCAATCTAGGAGACACCACTCTCCAAAAGGTAATAGATGGTGTGTTTATGATGAACTCCTTACTCTTGTGCTTCAAATGATAGTCTCCCCAACACTCACATGTCTCTCTCTCTCTCACAGATTTGGCTATGGTGGAAAGATGATTTGAGTGGAAAGTAACTTGGGAAGGCTAGAAATCAAGATTCTTGTGGTAGGATTGGAATATCTTGATCTCAACACATGAGTAGGTGGTTCTCTCTCAGGAAATGAATAGTGGAAGTGTAGGCACGTTCTGATGGATCTCTCTCAAATGGAGATGGGGGTGGAGGGGTATATATAGCCTCCAGACAAAATCCAACTGTTACACACATTTGACCCAACTCGGTCAGACCAAAGAGAAGAACTCGGTGAGACGGATTAGTTCAAAATGTGAACGTTAGGAATCTCGGTGGGACCGACTAGAACAACTTGGTGTGACTGATGTGCTAGGGCTTAGGGCAAACATCAACTCGGTGGCGCCGATTGCGTCAACTCGGTGAGACCGAAGTGAAGAAACAAGCAACAGAGCAAATGGGAAGCCAACTCGATGAGACCAATTGCATTAACTCAGTGGAACCAAAAGATGCAACAAGTCACAGCACGCTGGCGAGGCCATCTCGGTGAGACCGAGATCTGTGTCGGTGTGACCGAACTATTTAGGGTTTCTGGCTGTGGCTATGTAAAATGAACTCAGTGGCGCCGGTTAGAAAGAATCGGTGTGGCCGAGTTTGACTTTAGGTTTTGGACATATTTGGAATGAGAAAGTGGTTGAGGGTTTTGGAGCAATATCACTAAGCATTTTGAGCAAGCAAGCCATGAAGCAACACTTCATCCCCTTTTTATAGTATTGGCTTTCCTATGACTCAATGTGATCTTGGATCACTAAAACAAAGATGAAGAGTCTTGAGATTTTGCCAATATGTGTCCTTAGCATGTTGAAGGGGTTCCACATCCTCTTGTCCTTTCCACGCCATTGTTGAACTTGTTTGAAATACACTAGATAAAAGCATTAGTCCAACAAGAGATATGTTGACATTAATTACCAAAATCACCAAGGGAACACTTGTGCTTTCACGCATCATCGATCATGTTGTGCGGCGAGCTGCAGCCTCTCGGCACTGACATGCCTATCTTGATCCACTGCGCTGAAGCACCATGCGCCAAGGGTCTGCTCAACCCTGGTGATGACGCGCAGCATGACGTCGTCCATCGCGTTGCCGGGGAGCGCCTCAGCCTCGATGGGCTGTGGCGCCTTCTCGTTTTCCTTGTCGAGGAGGTTCATGGCAGAGATGGTTCTTCGGTGGGTTGGCATGATAGGAAAAGGTGGATGTTCTACATGTTGCACTTGTTGCCTTGGTGTGTCACGCGTCGCCTAGGTTTTATGCGCAGTATCGTTGGGTGGCAGCGGGAAACCGGTGAGGAAATGGCAGGAATCGGTGGCACGTTCATAAACGCCATCAATTAATGGAAACTTAGCATAGAAGGAACATCGATCTAGCATGACGCGTGCGGCCACATTGCTCACCCAAGGCTATGATCCATATACTTGTGTGCCCAACAGAGCACACTATTCACAGTAAAGAATAGTTCCGTTTATCCTACCAGAGCAGTGACGACAAGTGTCATAAGAAGAAGTAGATGATGGTCAGGTGATCGTTTATCCTAGTTAATTATACATGTAATAATTTACTTTGGTGTGTGGAAATTTCATGTGTGTACTAGCCACCAATGTAATTTGATGTTTAATTTGGTTGTGCAATCATGTACTTTTTAGTATATATGCTGTTGTTCTGTATGCAATCACGTCGCACACGGAACATACTAGGGAAACCATTTATATTGTCCAGGCTCAACGCAAACAGTTCATTCGAGTGAACTGTATGCCATATATCGCACACACCTTTATCTGGCTGACCGTTTCTGTTGAGTTCCCTAATTGCAAAAAGGTTCATCCGAGTAAACTCTATGCCGTATATCACACACACCTTGATGTGGCTGCCCGTTTCTATTGTTTTGCCTCATCACAAATAGTTCTTATAGATTAACCATATTCCACGCATTGCACACGCAGCTATAATATGAACCGTGTTTGATGTATCCGCCATCGCAAACGTATGGCATCTTTTTTGACATTTTTTACATCACCGTTTGTGATAAATGCATCGCACACAGTTTTGTTGAAGGGTCTCTGATTGTAGTGTCGCGTTAGCAGCATCCTGCAGTAGTGTTTATACTAATAACTTTTTTTGTATTTATGCAAACAAGGATGCTCAGCTTGATTTGAATGGGAACTGCACAAAATGTTCTGATGGTTTGTACCCTCCATTATACTTCATCATGCACAATACATCAAATGTTCTCAAATCATTCATTTCGACCTTCGGCCACAAAATTAGCTACAAGAAAGGAGGCACCGATATGTTCAAGGTGTTGCAACATATAAAGGTGAAATCCTACAAGCTACGCGCGAAGTTGGTTGATTTTAGTGGAACTGCACAAAAAGAATAGCTGGTTTATTTAGATCGAGGTGACATGTCAAGGTGCAAACGAATGGCAAACCCCGCCCATTCCACAATCATAGGCATTTGATATTTTGGAATCGGAAAACCTTGTCAAAGTTTTCTCATTGATGTACACAAAAAGACACTCATTTGATATTTTGGAATGGGACAACCTTGTCAAATTTTGATCGTTGATGTTAGCAAGAAGACATGCATTTGATATTTTGGATTGGGAGGCCCTTTGCCGTCCACAACATCGATCGATTTTCCTTATTTGTGTCTTTAGTTGTGAAGTAGATACTGGCTCTGACGTGTGAATCATTGAGATGCATAATCATCGATTGTTTTGAATGTTGTCTATAAATTGCCAGGCCTATGAGTTTGATTGCAATGTACAAGTACGCTAAAAAGCTGCTCAAACTTTTTGTACGTGTGAGACTACTGCAAACGAGGTGATCACTGTGCGTCCTGAGAATAATGCTAGTACGTATTGTTTTGCATGTTCATCTAATGCCACTAGTACAAGAATTTGAACTAGTTGGACTAAATTCGTTCATACACGGCCAGATTTCATATAAAAATGTCGGATTTCATTACATTTCAGACATTCTTCAACTAAAAAGGGGTGCACTGGAGGTATAATTAATTAACCTAATCTATGATCTCCGGTGCCCATTCCCCGCGTCGTGCTGAGCCCGAAGAACAGAAGCTTCTTCTCCAGCTCCGCCTCCGAAGCCACAGGAAGTAAAGTTTTCCGACTCCACACGTCGCCGCCAAGAACCTAATCGTCCGTCGGTGTTTAACCCGCCAAGCTTGGCTTCAACCGGATGGTAGGAGCGGTGGCCTTACTTGGACCCGAGCGGCCTACCGTCTTCTACTATTCCTCTTTTTTGTGTGGCGTGGCCTCGTTGGCGACAGGGCGGGGCCTCGACAGAGCCGGCCATGTCCTCTGCCTCATTACCGGCGGGGCGGCGCCTCAGTGGAGCGAGGGAAATCCTTCCCCTTGTTGCCGACGGGGCTGGTCCTCAACGAAGCTGGCAATGTCCTCTGCCTTGGCGGAGCAGGGCCTCGCCGTAGCTGGCGAAGTCCTTCGCCTCGGTGCCAGTGGGGCGGGGCCTCAATGGAGCCGGCGATGTCCTCTGCCTTATTGTTGGCGAGGCGGGGCCTCGGCGGAGCAGGGCCTCACCATAGCCGACGAAGTCCTCCACCTCGGTGTCGGCGGGGTGGGGCCTCGGCGGAGCCGGCATTGTCCTCTGCCTTGTAGTCAGTCTCGCCAAATAGCGCCTTGGTCGCTTCATCACCCTATTTATAGGCGGCCGGAACCCCTGCCACCCACATGCGATACTGCCAGCGCGCGAGGCAGCTCTCGCGGGCGGAGCGGTACGGCTCAAGCAGCGCCTCCTGCTCCGCCCGCTCCATGGAGATCTGCTCCTTTGCCTGCAGGTGCTCCCGGAGGACATGGTGGTTGTAGGTGGCGGCCTGCGCCTCCCGGAACTGCTCCTCATGCTTCTGCCTCACCATGTCGATGTATCGGGCACTGGCCTCACCAATGGTCATGGTGCAATGCACCGGTTAGGTTGGCACCGAAGAGGGGGTTGGTGCCAGATCGTCGACGACCTCGTTCTCCATTGGGACATTGTCGTCCTCCGGCTGCTTATCGGCTAGCCAGTCGGCAGCAATGGTTGCCATCTCCTTCTTCTATTCCATCATCCGCCCATCCCGAAGAGCGCTGGAGCACGAGGAAGCCATGGTGGGAGTGGTGTGGATAGGAGAAAGGGAATGTAGGCAGATGACTGCAGCTATGACCGGCACAACAGTTTATATAGCAATGGTGGGCGGTAGAGGGACGTCCGGTGGTGCCGGAGTAGCCGCCTCGGCAACCGCGTATCATTAATGCGGGCGGCAGACGGACGAGCGGACAGCACTTGTGTCCTTTGAACGCGGGGCAGTATCCTACACCGGGAAGCGGCACGGGCAGCGCTGACAGTTTCGGGCAGAAAGCGCGCGCGGGCAACGAAGGGGGTCTGGTGGGCCAGGGCAGTCAGACTCATGCTTGGCAGTGGTCCGGTTCAGCAGCCAGACATGCTAGCTCGCCGAGCTCAGGGACGACAACCATACAATGGACGAGGCTTCCGGCTAGGAGCCGACGCCACCGCCCAAGCCGGCTATATATATATATATATATATATATATATATATATATATATATATATATATATATAACTGTTGATGACATAAACCAGCATAATTACGCAAATTTTAACAGCCTAGAAATAGAGCAGGTGTGGCCACACTTCGAGGCCCTAATGGCGGAAGAGCTACCAGCGCCGCTGGAATCAGCATTCCGAAAAGTGTAGGAGGATCTGTGCTACAACCTCTGTCTCCTCAATGAGCACCGGCTCGCGGAGGGACAAATCGTCGGCGAACAAGCGAACGACAATGTCATCGCGGACATGTGGCCCTATGATCCTGGCTTCTTGAATGAGCAGCGGGAGCTATATAACAACATGAGGAATCAGGAGATGACTTTACGTGGAGAGGATGACAGTACGAACCCAGCAGGGCCATAGTCGTATGTACGCAAGTGCCTCCTTATCTCTACCTAATATTAAAGAACAGATTGTTTCTACACCTTTTTTCGTCCAATTATCCTTTTCCGTACGTCCTTCGTCAATTTTGGTCCATTCAAGCCTGACAAAAAAAATTAAGAATCTGCCAGGAATCAAACCGTTGTCTACTTATTAGAGCCTCACCACATCAACCAACTGATCTAGGACACAATTGTCGCACAAAAGACGGAACTTCAGAGTATTGACTCCGTCCGACCCGCGCTCCCTATTGGGCCAGCCCATAAGCGAGGAGGGACGCCCCTTTTTTTTTCCTTTCTCTGGCTTTTTTCTGTTTTTGTTTTTTCATCTGTAAAATAATTTAGAAAAAAATCAAATTTCCTAAACAAAATGTGAATTTTGGAAATTGTTGTAGAAAAAATGTACATGGATTAAAAATAGGTTTCATGATAATGAAAAAATGCTCGTGAATTTCAAAAAAAAAATCACGAATTCAAAGCATGTTCATGAATTTTAAAAAATGTTCACCGAAATAAAATTATTGTGAATCAAAAAAGGTTCACGCATTTCAAAAAAAAATTCATCAAACAAAAGATATTCATTAATTTAAACAAATGTTAATCGTTTCAAAAATTGTTCAGCTATTCAAAGAATATTCACCGATTTAAATAAAATGTTCACAAGTTTTAGAAATTGCATGCACTCAAAAAAATCTTCATTGCCTCAAAAAATTGTTCAGAAGTTTCAAAAACGATGTTCGCAATAATTGAAAAAATGTTCGCGAATTTGAAAATGTTCATGCTTTCATAAAAAGCATTCATGAATTCAAAATATGTTCAGGATCTGAAAAAATTCTTGAATTGTAAAACGATGTTCACAAAAAATTAAAAAAATTAAAATAAATAAAAATAATAAAAATGAACTAAAAAAGAAAATAAAAAATACGTAAATGGAGCAAAATGTGAAAATAAAAAAGGGGAAAGGGAAAATAAGAAATATAGGAAGAATGGAAAATCAGAAGAAATAACAAAGAAAAATAAGAAGAAAACCAGTTTATGGAAGCATTATAGAACCTTCCAAAATGGGGTGGCAAAAAACAAGATTGGGCCAGCCTATACTGTCGACAGGCGCGCAGGAGCTCATGCACTAGCTAGGTTGCTAGACAGTGACCTACGCACCGAATAGGAACGGATGCAACCATTGATGAACACTTGACCAGACGGCTCAACGGTCGTCCGAGTGCACCTTTGCACTAGGGCCTCCGTGATCAACCGATCGTTTTCTTGGACACTCGCTGGTACGTTGCAAAGTTCCATTACAATATACAGTATGGGGCTACAACCTTTCGTCATGTAATACATGAACATGAATAGGCCACCCTAACCTCCTCCTATAATACAATACAACAGTAACCACGACTTTTACAGTATTCCTCCTACACTTCTTTCTCAGGCATATAGCCATTGCCCTCAGCCGCCACGGGAACCCGATGCCGTCATCTCGGAGCATCTAGCCACTGTTATCATCAGCACGCATCAGAGCTTCCTTTATCGAATTCACACACCACCAGGATTGCATCGGCAAGGAAAATCTATTCAAATGAAGAAAATCTCAAAGAGTGCATCTTGAAGGACAAATTTTGCCATTTAATCTACATCGACTACTACAATCCTATGTTTCGCTCGGTGATGTTTTTTAGCACCCATATATTCAGCTAGATGTCGCCAATCTCCTAGACATTGTTCCTTTTCCAATTGTTGTTATTGGTTGTGTCACATGATCCGTGCCACCTGTGGACATGAACCAGATGTTGGCAATTTCGGCGTCACCTTGCCGCGGTCATTGGTATGTCATTCCAATGTCAATTTTTCGTGTCAATTTGTTTAGGAGTTAGAACAGGTAGCTTAGAAGCAACTTTAGACAAAAAATGACAACAATGTGAATGTTCTTAGGGAATTAGACCTTCAAGTACATTATTTTCTGAATGGCCTTTTAAAAGTACTTATCTTATTCTCACATATGTTCAAAATTTTCTCTTATGCTTACCATATTTCTATAGCCCGATCCTCGAGCCTAGCACGAAGTATTTTTTTACTAGAAGGGTGTCATCGTGCCGGGATAATCTTCCTTCCATTGCAACGCACGGGCATATTTGCTAGTTACAACTAAAAAATTGCTTCCTCCTGGTTTCCTGACATGACGGTCCCACACCATTGTCCACCTATATAGTCAATAAACGAGAGAATTGCACAAAGAGCGGCCGACAACTGGGACCCAGCAGCTTGAGCAGTATTTGTTTTTTGAGGTGTGAGCAGTGTTTTTCTTGAGCGATGTTTTTATTGTTGTTCAGAGGAGCAGGGTATCAACTGGGCGGGCTGTGGCCCGTCTAGCCTAGGCTATTATTTTATGTCCACCAAATATCCAGCCCAGATATTATTTTTTCAAGGTGAAAGTGGCTAGCCCAGCTATACCTTTTCATTTGAGGAATACCCAACCCATGTCAACTTGTTATTCTTCACCCCGCTGGGCTGCAAATCTTTCCTACACTACAGGAAACAGCTACTTTGCCGTCTGCCATGGCGGACGGCAAAGGCTCGAAAGGCGGACGGCAAAGACCTTTGCCGTCAGCCGCGGACGGCAAAAGGCTCCGGCAAAGAAGGCTACGGTAAACAGCTGCTTTGCCGTCTGCTTCCTGGCGGCGGACGGCAAAGTCTCTTTGCCGTCTGCGGCGGACGGCAAAAATTGCGTTGTCAGTCCGTTAAGTGGCTAACGGCAGACCTTTGCCGTCTGCCGCAGACGGCAAAGAGCCTTTGGTCTTTGCCGTCCGCCTTATGATGTCATCTACACGTCACTAGATGGCAGGTTCTTTGCCGTCTGCCACTGATGGCAAAGTGCAGGTTCTTTGCCGTCTGCCACGGACGGCAAAGTCTTTGCCGTCTGCCACTGTAGGCAAACTGACCAAATGGGTCAGCTCCCAGGAAGCACAGTTGGCTGCCACGTGGCTTCTTTGCCGTCCGCGGCAGACGGCAAAGGCTCTTTGCCGTCGGTGGCAGACGGCAAAGAGCCTGCATATTGTCTGTTTTTTCTGTTTTTTGTTAAATCCCACAATTTGCACAGAAAATATATATGACATATAGATATATTTCACAGGCATTCATCACATAAACAAGTTCATACATCATTTCATACATAAACAAGGTCCATCCATCATTTCATACATAAACAAGTTCCATCCATCATTTCATACATAAAGAAGTTCCATCCATACATAAAGTAGCACTCCATAGCTAAGGTGACTAGAATGAGAAGACAAGAATGAGAAGACAAGAAGAAGAAGAGTAGAACAAGCACTCCATCCAGCACATAATGAAATCTGCAAAATGGCAAAATAAGAAAGTTAGAAATGGATCGTTTTTGAGGTAACTAAGGTGAAATGGATCGTTTTTGAGGTAACTAAGGTGAAATGGATCTTTTTTAGCTCACTTAGGTCAAATGGATCGTTTTTGAGCTAACTTAGTTGAAATGGATCGGTTTTGAGCTAACTTTGTTGAAATGGATCATTTTTGAGCTAATTTAGTTGAAATGGATCATTTTCAGCTAACTTAGGTGAAATGGATCATTTAAGAGCTAATTTAGGTGAAATGGATCGTTTTTTAGCTCACTTAGGTCAAATGGATCGTTTATGAGCTAAATTAGTTGAAATGGATCGTTTATGAGATAACCTAGGTAAGATGGGTCATTTTGGAGTTAACATAGATGAAATGGGCCATTTTAAAGCTAACGTAGGTAAAATGGATCATTTAGGAGCTAATCTAGGTAAAATGGGTCATTTTTGAGCTAACTTGGATGAACTGCATCATTTATAAGCTAACCTAGGTAAAATGGGTCATTTTGGAGGAAAATAAGCTAACTCTAGGTCATTATGGTAAGCATATTGGAGGAAATAAAGCTAAGTCTATGTCTTTATGCATTTGTTAAGCAAAACACTAGAGAAACTTACCGTGATCAGGGAGGTGTAGGAGCGGGGTGGCTAGTGCCGCTACCTGGAGAAGGATCGTGCGATGCGTTTCTGGAGTTAAGCTGCAACAAAGATCATTTCCAGTGTCTCGTTAGCATTACGACACTCAAATGTTAAGACTACCAACTAATGTCCATTCAAACTAAACTCACCGTGCTCCCAGGAGCAATCACTGGCATCGGCGGAGCGGGCTGACCGGACTTCTCGCACACAGACTGCACATTTGGTTTTCAGAACAGAGTCATACTAGTTAGTAATGAGACTCAAATGTTAAGACTAGCAAGTAATCTGCAGAAGAAACTTACCACAAGGAGCTCGTACATGGCCCTTGCCTGCATGTCATTCCGTGCCCTCTCCTCCTCCATCATCTTTCTCGTCCTCTCCTCCATCTCCCGCTGCCTCTCCGCCGCCTCCGCCAGAAGTTTCTCTGTTCTATCTCTCTCAGTCTGTATAGCAGCCTGCAACACCACTCACATGACCATTTGTAATCATTGATGGAAGCGCACACAATGTAATGGAGAAAGATAACTGAGTACGTATCACTAACCTTGATGGCGAGTTGCACTGGCCGTTCACGAGGCCTTATCTCAGGAGCGGAGCTCGACTGGCGCGCCTTGATCTCCGGGAGAGTGCTAGGACAACGGATAAGTCCATCTCCAATGGCTATGGAGCCATGGGACCTCCCGCCACCAGATATCATCACCAGCTCTGGATCAATGGGACCCTGGCTCGGGTTAAAGTCCTCCCCTTTCCTCGCCTTCCCCTCATCTCTATATCGCACGAGCTTGTTGTGGGAGGAGATGTTGGTGAAGTTGTTTGCATCATCGAGGTCAGACTGAGAGAAAGCCTTGACTTTCTTGTAAGAGCCAGTGTGGGCCATGGCATACAGGTCGTACACCTCTGGCACCTTATCCGCCTTATTGTGGCGTGCCTGAAAGAGAGAAACAATGAAAATTAGTAATTAAAGGGCTCAAGCTAGCATGATGAATGAATTGCATGAATCATGAAGCAAACCACATACCCAGTTGCGCCCGAACTGATATAAGTTGGAGCTGCCTTGATGGTGTGGCACACCTTCCATTTGGGCACGTTTGTCCTTGGCCTGGTTGTGGAGGGCTAGCCATTCTTGTGAGCACCACTCATCGACCAACACCTCCCAAAAATCCATCCGATCCGCACACCATCTCGGAGGCGCCTAAGTTAGCAAATAGAAACTTGAGCGCTACGGCTAAGAATTACTAAATGAAGGAACTTAAGTAGAAGGCCTTAAGAATTACCTTCATGTACTGCTCCTTACTCAGGAACTTATCGCGGCACGCCGGCTTGGTCTTCTTGATACCACGCAAGGCATAGTAGTCTCGAACAGCCTGCACCCGAGCCTCGTGCCGTAAGTTCTGGAGTAGGCGCTTGCAGACGTTCTGGATAACATTTGCGCAGTCCTCCTCATATCCCTCCTCACACCTGTAGAATGTCTGCAATCAAATGAGACAATATTGATTAGTACAATTAATAACTAGCTAGTTGAAGATTTTGAAATGTGTAAAGGAGAAATTACCCAGAACGTCCTGATCACCATGTCTGCCCTCGTGTCGCACACGACACCGTCGATAATGACATCCGGCGGGGCCGGGGCAGCCACGTAGTGCTCCCAGCTCAACCCAAGCTTTGGAAGCCGACCCTCACCAGGCAACGTGACAAACCCCGGGAAGTTTTGCCGGCAAAGAACTCCAAGGACGGAGTTGGGCCGACGGACACTATGATGGTGGTCCCAACCCCTGCAGCATGACAAGGCCAACGCATTAGTTATTTGAAGAAACGTGAATGCAGAAGGTACAAAAATATTAAATGCACTTACGTACCTCTCCCCATCAGGGAAGATCAACCACCTCTGCTCGCGGGTCGCCGGCACGGACGGGAGCCGTGTAGCACCACGCTGGTAGACGGTGCCACCCTCCTCCTCAAGATCAGTCGGCTCCCCGCCATCATCAGCATGGCCACTCGGCTCCTCGGGCTGATCCGGCCAGGTACCCCATCCGGACGTGTGCTCCTCCGGGGTCTCGTGGGCCGAACTCTCGTGGGCCGAAGGCCAGTCGACCCAAGGCTCGTGGGCCCAAGACCCGTGGACCGGAGTCCGTGTAGCCTCCTCCTCGGACGAGTCCACCCTAGCAGTCACGTGCTCGGGTGAAACAGCTGGGGGTTGCGGCGAGGAAGGCGCCCTAGCAGTCACCCTACCTCCTCCCGCGACCACGTGCCCCACCTCCTCTCTTCCTACCTCGTCCCCTGCTGGGCACCGCGGTGGACGAAGAAGGGCCCGGCGGTGTGGACATACTGTCCAGCAACGCTCGGCGAAGAGGTACGTCTGGAATCGAAGACCTCAGACCACGCGCCGAGGAAGAAGGGGCCTTGGCGCGCTCCCGACCAGCGCCCACCATCTTTCAACACCTGCCATGACAAACAGTAAACGAAATTAGTACAACATAAAAAAAAGACCGACATGAATAATAATATGTGTATCACTTAAGTGTATCATCATCAAGTACAACATTAAAAAATTTAATACCTGACACTACTAATAATCTCGATCAGTATCATGAATAAATGCATAATCATCATCATCACTATAATCAATGACGGGCTCATAGGGTTCAGTGGCATCAACATGTGCAAGGCCACCTTGACGTAATCGATCAAGCAATGACAGGTCATCCGCAGCAGTAACCTCTTCTTGTTCCGGCTCTTCTTGTTCCTCCTCTGGGGTGATGTCGGATTCACTGTCACTGTCTACTTCAATGTTTTGGGGTGAAGTATAGCGGTTCTTGAAACGCTTTTTGGAAAGACGTGTCTCTTGGAAGAATTCTCCTTCATATGTGTCTGGGTTAATGTGAGGTTCATAATCCTCTTCCTTTGGGGGAGATAGTCTAGCACGTGGCGGCACTTCATAAACGACATCCCAACCTTTCAGATTTGGATTAGTTTGGCAGGCCCACGGTAGATAGAATACTTGGGTCGCCTGTTGAGCCGTAATATAGACATCAGGAACATCTAAATGGGTGCTTTGGTTGATTTCAACTAGCCCTATATGTTCATGAGTTCTTCTAGTCTCCTTCGGCTGAAACCAATAACATTTGAAGACTACGACATTCGGTGGGTTTTCACCATAAAATAGAAGTTCATAAATTGCTTCAACTCTCCCATAATACTCGGTACCTCCTTCGCCGATAGCAGATACACAACAATTTGTAGACTTTCGGTCGGCCATAGATAGCTCTTTGCCATAGGTACGAAAGCGATACCCGTTGATGTCGTATTTGTCAAATGAACGGACCTTATAGTCAAAACCATTAGCGACTTGTCTCAATTC
>NC_057799.1:430290201-430291210 GCF_018294505.1 Triticum aestivum | reverse complement strand
ACAGGGGCACCAGGTTTTCCTCTGGCCATTTGCAAATGCGGCTCGCACAAACCCCTTGGTTTTTGTGAACCATTCGGTGCTCCATTTGTTCTGACCAGTGTGACCGGTGTACATCCACGCACGATCACTCATCTTGACTTTCAGAGCTACTAGACACACAACAAATATATATATATATATATATATATATATATATATATATATATATATATAATTCACCATGTATGTATTCATCAGTTGATCTACTTTGTCAATTTTATTACGTCCATGCAACCTACACTCTAATAGGTAATGATAGGTCCTAATCCCACCCGAGTATGTTTAGATTGGGTACATTTTCCCATGCTATGCCCTGGATCCTACGCAAAATTACGGCAGCACCTCCCCGCTGTTCTCCTGATACACGTCTCTGCAATAAACAGAGAGGATGTGTACCCGGAGAACAACAGGGGAGGCACTGACGAAATTTATGCGTCGGATCCGGAGCAAAGCATATGGGAAAACGAACCCAATCTAAACATACTCGGGCTGTCCATGGATAGCATTGGACAATTCGAAAGAATCAAGGTTATAAACATGCAAATGCATGCATATTTATAACTATGATGCTTTCGAACGGGAGACACATATTGGTTACGCATACTGATGATTCAAGACACATATATATCTAGCTATCAAGTTTCATCGGAATAGATCAAATAATTAATGGGGGAGGAGGACATGTCATTTGTGCTCACCCACGAACGAAGGGGCAGAGCTCGCCAAACGCACGGCGAGGTCGTCGAACACCAAACCTCGCAGCGATGAAACAACTGCACATTTAAAACTACCCGATCAACACAATTATATATGATGTTTTTCATAACAAAAACGAAAGATATATGACCTAACTAATAATTCACAAATATATGACCCCGTCGGCTTCTGGAAGGCCAAAGTACACCTTTTTGGGGTCGGGGTCGGGGTCTCGGGGTCGGGGTGTCGGGTCGGGGTGCCGGGTCGGGGTCGG
>NC_057799.1:430270638-430288516 GCF_018294505.1 Triticum aestivum | reverse complement strand
CGTCCGCTAGCGGACGGCAAAGAGGTGGGCCGTTAGGATTTTTTCAAACGAGCGGGGGGTGGGGGCCACCACACTCTTTGCCGTCCGCCAGCGGACGGCAAAGATTCTTTGCCGTCCGCTGGCAGACGGCAAAGAGCTGGCAGATGGCAAAGAGCTTCTTTGCCGTCAGCCTTTTCTTTGCCGTCTGTTTATGTGTAGCTGATGGCAAAGAGCTTCTTTGCCGTCAGCTAGCAGACGGCAAAGAGCTGGCAGATGGCAAATTAGCTGATTCCAGTAGTGCTAGGAGGGATGCGTTAGGCTTAACAAGAAAATGAGCTTTAAGAAATAATAAATGGGATGTAATTATAAAACAGGGCTGTAAATATAAAAAACGCACCAAACAGGTAATTAGTTTCAAACATATTATTTTTTGATTTTGAAAATTTTAATTTCATTATTTGTTGCGCGCGCAATATTTCGATTGATTTTTACCTAATACAAATTTATTTTGAAATTATATTTAATCTGATTGAAATTTCGGGATAAAAAATATTTTGGATCCCATCAGAATGTGGGAAATTTTGTTGAATTCTGTTTTGAGTGGTTGGTTGAAATTATTAATTGTTGTCGTGGCTAGAAAATAGAATGTGATTTTAACAAAGTGTAAATGGGTTGTAGTAAATTCCATTAGAATTAAAAAAGGGTTGTACATTATTACAAATCGCAAATGGGCTATATGTTCTCTCCCACATATGTGATGCTCACTTGTGGACCTACTAAGTGGCCGTTGGATGTCCATCCAACGGCTCTCGTGCTTCTTCAATCTTGGATATTCTTGCTTCAGCCGCGCAAACCACTGACGGCGGTACCGCCTGCTACCGCCTCCCATGGCCGGCTGTGCTGCCTCGCATGCTCACCGTCCCACCCTACTCCCATCGCCGCTCAGGCCATTCCTCTACTCACAAACACCTCGTGTTACTCTCCGGCGACGGCAGCCTCACACCGCAGCCGAACCAGTGAACCCTCATACTCCCCTTTGCATGGGCATCCACTGTTGTATCTTCGCCGGCTCTGGGTCATTCCCTTCCTAGGCCTCGCTATCATTCACCGCGTTGGTTCTCTCGACGTGGCGTGGTCAATTTTATCAACAAACGACAACCGTCGGAAGACGCATGTACATGGAGTGGCTGACAGTAGGGACCCGCATGGCCCATGGCCGCACACAGCAAGTGCCTCCTTATTATGCGAAAACAAATGATTTCTACCCGTGGCAAGTTTGACCCACCAGCTACATCTTCGCACGCAAGGAAGTGATTCCTTTATTATGCGGAAAAAAGTTTCCTCTCCCTGACAGCTCGGACCCACCAGCTTTATTATGATCCATTTCGCGAAAACATAGATTGTACCAAAGATGCTAAATTATTTTCTTTTTATTCTAATTCGAAAAAGAAAGAACCAAAAAACATCTTCGCACGCAAGGAAGTGCCACCTTATTACAGGCAAAAAAAGATTCCCCCTGCTAGCTGGGACCCACCAGATTTGGAGGCTGAGTTGTCGGCGTACTAAGTTGACGCATACGCGGGGCTTTGTCAACTTAGTCAATAAATGATTCTAGCTGCAGTGACCGTTGGATGTTAATCCAAGGACCGTGTTGCGTCTTCAACCTTTGGTCTTCTTGCTCCAGCCACCCAAACCAGCGCCCGCCGTACCGCCTGCTCCAGCCTCCCGTGGTCGGCTGTGCTGCCGCATAGGCCTCACCGGCCAAGCATACTACCACTAGCCAGGCATTCCCTCTACTCATGCACACCCCCTGTTATTCTCCGACAATGGCAGCCTTACACCACAGCCGAACCAGTGAACCCTCGTACTCCCCTCCGCGTGGGCATTCACCGGCCTCGTCTTCCCTAGCTCCGCGTTGTTCCCTTCCTAGGCCTCGCTGCCGTCCACCGCCCTGATGCTTTCGGCACGGCGTGGTCAACGAGGTCAGTGAACGACAGTCATCGGAAGAGGACTTTAGTCGGTGAGGCTGACAGCTGGACCCACCAGCTACATCTTGGAACACAAGTGCCTCCATATTACACAGAAAAAATGATTCCTCCCCCTAATAGCTGGGACCCACCAGCAATATCTTCGCATGGAAGGAAGTGCATCCTTATCCTCCCTGGCAGCTGGGACCCACCGGGTCAAAGCGTACGTAACGTTGTCTGTATGGTCGCGAATGTGTACGTACATACTAGTCGATCGGTCTCTCGGCAATGATGAACCATGGCCGAGCAAGCAGCGACACGTGTAGTAGTAGAGCCCCTGGCGTAGTCCCTTCTAAACTATGTACACATACATACACCCACATGCCAAAAATATGGCCACGTACGTGCATACGAGAGGGGTCTCGAACGCCAACTTGCTCATACGTACGGCCAGGGCTCGTGTACATGGAGAGGCAGTGGATGGCAGCAACGACGTCATGTTCATCAGCGCCAACTGGCTGGGTCGGAACGGAGAAACTACATCGTGTTCATCGGGTGGCAACGGAATGCATCATGTTCATCGGGAGCCAACCGGCTTGGACGGAACAGCCGAAACGGGGCCTGGCATACCACCGAACAGAGGAAACGGCCTTCTGTTTAACCTCCTACGGTTGAAACGGGATCCTATTCATCGGAGGGGACTGGCGTACCACAAAACGGAGTAAACAGACTTCTGTTCGAGTGGCTACGGTCGAAACAGGGACCTATTAATCCGGAGGGGTGTGGCGTACCGCAAAACAGAGGAAACAGACTTTTGTTGGAGCGCCTACGGTCAAAACGGGGTCCTGTTCATCGGGAGGGCTGTGGTGTACCGCAAAACGGACTCCACGGGCTACTGTTCATCCACCGTCTACTGCCTTGCTCTAGCCTCCACGGACTACTGTTCATCCACCGTCGACTTCCTCCAGCCTCCACCTGCTACTGTTCATCCCCCGTGACTCCCTCCGTCCTCTACCGGCTACTATTCATCCACGGGCTACTGTTCATCCACCCTCCATCAACTACTGTTCATCCAGCCTTCATGGGGTACTGTTCATCCACCCCCAATCAGCTGGGGTGTAGCGGCCTCCTCAGGGCCCTGTTCATCCAGCGACAACCGCCTATACTACCATGGGGTCCTGTTCATCCAAACCTCACAACCAACCGGCTCGACAAACCACGTCTTGACTCGTTCTACGTACCGCATGCACGGTATTGATACGTCTCCAACGTGTCTATAATTTATGAAGTATTCATGTTGATATTTTATCATTCTTGGGTGTTTTACAATCATTTTATAGCAACTCTGTATCATTTTTGGGACTAACCTATTGACCCAGTGCCCAGTGCCAGTTGCTATTTTTTGCTTGTCTTTTACATCGCATGAAATCAATATCAAATGGAGTCCAAACACCGCGTAACTTTTTGGAGATTTTGTATGGACCAGAAGGAACCTAATGGGCCTGAGCTGCACCTCGGGGTGCCCCGAGGGGGCACACCCACCAGGGCGCGCTAGGGCCCCCTGGCGCGCCCAGGTGGGTTGTGCCCACCTCGGTGGCCTCCCGCACCCTCTCTTTGCACTATCAATTCCCAAATATTCCGAAACCCTTCGGGGTTAACCTAGATCAGAAGTTCCGCCGCCACAAGGTCTCTGTATCCGTGAAAACCAATCCAGACCCTATTCCAGCACCCTGCCAGAGGGGGGAGTCATCTCTGGTGGCCATCTTCATCATCCCAGCGGCCACCACAATGAGGAGGGAGTAGTCCACCCTCGGGGCTGAGGGTTTGTACCAGTAGCTATGTGTTTGATCTCTCTCTCTCGTGATCTATATCATGGCCTTTGTTAATATAGTCGGATCATATGATGTTTCTCCCCTCTATACTCTTGTTATGATGAATTGAATCTTTACCCTTCAAAGTTTTGTCTTGTCGGATTGAATATTCAGAGATGAGAACACATGATATATGTCTTGCAATATGAATACTTGAGGTGACAATGAGGTATCTTATTGATTCACTTGATATGTGTTCTGGCATTCAACTCGCGGATTCCCGCGGTGATATTGGGGTAATCTATGCATAGGGGTTGATGCATGTTTTCCACCGACGGAAACTTTGGGGTCTCTTTATAGTTCATTTTGTGGATTGAGTGAATATGAATTTGCTTTGGTGTTATTCTAGTACGAACTCTAGGATAGATCGAACGGAAAAATAGCTTTGTGTTATTTTAGTACGAACTCTTGAATAGATCGAATGGAAAGAATAGCTTTGAGGTGGTTTCGTGACCTACAAACAATTCCTATCTTTTGTTCTCCGCTAATAGGAAGTCGGGGGTGATTCTTTATTGCACTTTGAGGGATAATCATATGATCCAACTATGTTAGCATTGTTGAGAGGTTGCACTAGCGAAAGGACAGACCCTAGGCCTCATTTTTAAGCATTGCAATACCGTTTGTGCTCCGTTTTACCATTTACTACCTTGCTATTTTTTATTGTTCGAACTACAAAAACTCATATCTACTATCCATATTAGACATTTTTCACCATCTCTTCGCCGAACTAGTGCACCTATACAATTTGCCATTGTATTGGGTGTGTGGGGACACAAGAGATTTCTTGTATTTGGTTGCAGGGTCGTTTGAGAGAGACCATCTTCATCCTACACCTCTCATGGATTGATAAACCTTAGGTCATCCACTTGAGGGAAAATTTCTACTGTCCTACAAAACTCTACGCTTGGAGGCCCAACACGTGTCTACAAGAATAAAGTTGCGTAGTAGACATCAAACTCTTTTCTGGCGCCGTTGCCAGGGAGGTGAGTGCTTGAAGGTATATCTTTAGATCTTGCAATTGAATCTTTTAGTTTCTTGTTTTATCACTACTTTGGTTTATAAAAGAAAACTACATAAAAAACGGAATTAAGGTTGCGTCATATTATTGATCATCTTTATGATATCTTTCTTGAAAATGATGGTTTGGAAAATTGTGCTCAATTGATAGAAGAAGAATTTAATAAAATGATTGGCATGAATGATGAGCATGATTGCAATGTTGTTAGTATGAATTCTTTGAATATCCAAAATGCTAATGATGAGTGCGCTAGCCATGATAATGATGTCTCCTATAAGAATGTCAATTTTTGCGGAGTAAATTGGGAGTGCACACAAACACCAGAAAGGGAAGATAGATTTTATAAGAGGCATAAGTATTTCCAAACTAAATGGTTGCAAGAAAGGCTAGATGTTTGTGCTGAAAATTTAAATTTTCATAGCTATCCTTGTGAACTTTGCAATGAACATGGTCATTTGAATATCCAATGCAAATTGTTTCATGATCGAATCGTGTCCAAAAATTGTGATGACTTGATTTCCCTTACGCATCATAATGAACTTAGTTTACTTCTGGGCTATGAAGAAATGAAATGTATAACTATGAATATTCCTGAATTTGCCCTTGTAAGAGTTCTTGATTTTGATCTAGAGGAAATTTATATGTTTTGTGCGGTAAATTGCATTGGGAATCCTTACATTGCCAAATATCTAAAGAAAAGAAAAGAAATAGAATATGAAGAGAGAATAATGAAAGGGAAAATATTTCCCAATACCCTCCTAGTGCTTCTTATGATGAATCAGGTACCGAGGAGGAGCTTCCTATCCAATCAATCTCTTCAATAAGAAGCTCGAAAAAATTGATTGAACCCACACGTGAGGTGGTGAAGAAGAAAAAGAAAAGAAGAAAAAGTAGAGGTAAAAAGGTAACTCTCCCAAGTAATATTGCTCCTATCACCATTGTTCTTCATGAAAGTGAATCAAATATGTTGATGGAGGATGATGATATTGAGTATGATTTTGAGATGCCTACTACTTGTTGTGATGATTATGATTGGGAAGACAATGACGTCTCTTATGACCTTGAAGATCTTTTTGCACTTGCTTGGAAGAATATGATAATAATGTTTGCTATACTATTGGTGCCATTCATGCTATTGTTAAGAATGATTATGATGATATGCAAAACCACAAGCTTGGGGATGCTATGTTTAATGAGTATGACATGTTTGAAGATTTATTTGCTGGAAATAATGCTTATACTAAGCTTGGGGATGCTTTGCTTAATGATTATGATCCTTCGATTCCTTCTACTTTTGATAAGAAAATTTATTATGATGATAGTATGCCTCCTATTTATGATGGTTACACTGATGAAAGTGGGTTCGGAAGAGTGTCAACTCTAGGTAGTAGTGATCCCACTATTTTGGAGGGTGTTGAATCTTATTACAATAATGATGAAAGTGGATTTGG
This sequence comes from Triticum aestivum, assembly GCF_018294505.1. Lineage (NCBI taxonomy): Eukaryota > Viridiplantae > Streptophyta > Magnoliopsida > Poales > Poaceae > Triticum > Triticum aestivum. The sequence continues at coordinate 430,282,230 of NC_057799.1, read as the reverse complement.
AGAGGTCATGAATTTATTTAGTGATACATCCAATATTTTGGAAGAGGCTTCAATTGACTATGACAATAAACTTGCTATCTATGATGATTATTATGATGACATGTATGCCATAAAGAGTAATAAATCTTCTGTGTTTGTGCATCATGAAAAGAGTGTTGTATGTGATATTTATATTATTGAATCCATTCATGATGCCTCTGAAGATTATTATGAGAGAGGAACTTGTGCTCTCACATATCTCAACAATATCAAATTTCTTCTCTATGTGTTGATTGTTTTGAAGTTGCACTTGTTTTGCCTTCCTATGCTAGTTAATTCTTGTTCCCACAAGTTGTTTGCTCACAAAACCCCTATGCATAGGAATTGGGTTAGACCTAAATATGCTAGTCATATGCTTCATGATCCTCTTGTTCTGTTTCAATTCATATCTTTTATGTGAGCATCATTGAAATCACCATGCCTAGCTTAAAAGGCATTAAAGAAAAGCGCTTGTTGGGAGGCAACCCAACACTTTTACCTACTGTTTTTGTGTGTTCACATTATTAGGCTACTGTGGTAATCATGTTTTATTGCTTTTGTTTCAATAAAGTGCCAAGTAAAGCCTTTGGGATCATGTTGGGTGATAGTTGATTTGATCTTGCTGAAAAATAGAACTCTTGCGCTCACGAAAATAAGTCACATTTTTAACCTAAGAGTGATTTTGAGTTGATTATTTTCGCACAAGATTAATATACAAATTTCTCACGTGTTCCAATTTGTTTCATAATTATTTGAGTAGCAGAAGTATGGTTTGAGTACAGATTACTACAGACTGTTCTGTTTTTGACAGATTTTGTTTTCAATGCATAGTTTGCTTGTTACCTTGTTTCTATGGCTTATATTGCTCAATATAAATTGTGGAAATGATATGCTACGGTAGGAATTGTGTGGAAACAATTATGAATCTTGTCTTTGAGAGTACCAAAAGTGAAATGGTTTGCTTTTTATCATACTAACCTATCTCACAAGGTTCCGTTAAGTTTTGTGTGATTGAAGTTTTCAAGTTTTGGGTGAGATGTCGATATAAGGAGAATAAGGAGTTACAAGACCCTAATCTTGGGGATGCCCAAGGAAATCCCATGGTAATATTCAAGGAATATCCAAGCAACTAAGCTTGGGGATGCCCCGGATGGCATCCCCTCTTTCGTCTCCAACATTATCGGTAACCTCACTTGGAGCTATGTTTTCTTTCGTCACATGATATGTGTTTTGCTTGGAGCATCAATTTATTTTGCTAGGATTTGCTTGCTGTTATTTATAATAATGTTTTGCATCTTTTATTTCAATAAAAGTGGCAATGATAGCCTTTGCCATGCTTATTTTGCAAGTATACTTGTTGCTGTTTGAAAACAGAAAGTTTATCGATGTTGCAAAAATTCCCTAGAAAAGTCAGAATGTGATAGAATGTTGAATTTTTTTTCAATATAAGCTATGATAAATTTTCTTCAGTATGTAGTTTGTTTAATAATTTTTGGAGTTAGGGAAGTATGATTAATCTTGTATTCTTTACAGACTGTACTATTTTGGCAGATTGCTGTTATGTTTGCATTGTTTGCATATGTTTGCTTGTTTAATGATTCTATTTGAGGATAGGACTATTAAATATGCAGAGGCATTTAGTATGAAATGTTGAATAATAATTTTAGTGATTTGCTATAGTAGAGAATGATAAAGGTTTTGCATTGATTTATACTAACTTATCTCACGAGTTCTTGTTGAGTTTTGTGTGGATGAAGTTTTTGAGATTTAGGAAAACCGTGATATGAGAGGAATTAAGGATACACAAAAGCTCAATCTTGGGGATGGCCAAGGCATCCCAAGCTAATATTCCAAGAAGTCTCAAGCATCAAAGCTTGGGGATGCCCCGATAGGCATCCCACCTTTCTTCTTCAACGATTATCGGTTAGTATCGGTTGAGCCTAAGTTTTGCTTCTTCACATGAGTTGTGCTATGCTTGGAATGTCATTTCATTTTCATTTTGCTTTCTGTTTTAATAAAATACTTATACCTGAAATTTTGAAATAAAATAGAGTCCTCAAATAGGAGGCTAAGTAAGCGGCATTCACATCCCGTCAATGAAGCTCTTTTTTTCCATGTTATTGCTCTAGTGCCGCACTTATATATTTTTGAGCATGGTGTGCTTTAGTATTTTTGAAGGAATTATCTCTTGCATCACTTAAATTAATTTGAGAGAAAGAAATATTATGCTCATGATCTTCACTTATATCTTTTTGAAGTAGCTTGTCATTTACTCTTGTGCTTCACTTATATCCTATGAGTAACTTGTTGAATGAATTGAATATCATGAAGTTGAAATTATAAAATCATATCATGCCTAGTAGTGACTTCACATTGGGTTTAGAAATTGAAAGCTTTTGCAGCTTGACAATCACAATATTGGTCATACAAGCAGTTCACGAATAATTAGTATAAGGAAGAGAACTTTCACATGCAAATATACTATCTTGGAAATCTTTTGTGATTGTGAGCCCCCATCAAAATATTATATGCCAAAATTGTTGACGTTGGACAAGGAAGACAACATAATGATTTATGTTTGCTCATATTCACATAGAAGTTATACTGTCATGGATCCTTCAACATGTGGTGCTTTCCCCCTATCTTTGCTAGCCAAAAATGCCGCACCAAGTAGAGATACTACTTGTGCATCCAAAAACCCTTAAACCCAAATCTTGTTTTGAGAGTCCACCATACCAACCTAAGGATTGAGCAAGATCCTTCAAGTAAGTTTTCATCGGTGCAATAAGGCAATAAAAAGTGCTTCTAAATTTTTTAGATCATTTAGTGTAATATAAAATTGAGCGTTGTACGAACTTGTGATGGCAAAGAATAAAAGCGATAGACTGCATAATAAAGGTTGCTATCATAAGGGGAAATATAACATGAAGTTCTTTTGCACTAAGGGGTTGAGCATACAAACAAATAAGCGCATGGCAACCTCTGCTTCCCTCTGCGAAGGGCCTATCTTTTACTTTTCAGTATTTACTTTATGCAAAGAGTCAAAGTTTTTTCTCTCTATTCCTTTTTATTTTTCTCCTTTGGCAAGCGTCATGTGGTGAGGAAAGATCTAGGCACATATGTCCAGTTGAATATTGGTAGCATGAGTTATTATTGTTTACCTCACCCTTGAGGTGAATACGTTGGGAGGCGAAACAATAAGCCCCTATCTTTCTATGTGTCCGGTTGAAACGTTTTGCTCATGTGTATGCGGTGAGTGTTAGCAATCATAGAAGACTATATGATGGTTGAGTATGTGGAATTCTTACTTAAACTCTGTTGGATAAGTTGAATTGCAATTGCTTGGTGACTAAGAACATAGGTTGTTGAGTTTCAAGAGAGTTCATTATTTGAACCTTAACATGTGAATTGGTTGCTACTATAACATGAGAAGTTTTATAAGAAAGAATTGATGTTATGATCCTAGAAAAAGTGATTGAAATTATCATTCATCAAACTTATGCACTTTGCTAGCATTCACACTTCATAAATTATTTCTTTTGTCATTTATCTACTCGAGGGCGAGTAGGAATTAAGCTTGGGGATGCTGATACGTCTCCAACGTATCTATAATTTATGAAGTATTCATGTTGGTATTTTATCATTCTTGGGTGTTTTACAATCATTTTATAGCAACTCTATATCATTTTTTGGGACTAACCTATTGACCCAGTGCCCAGTGCCAGTTGATGTTTTTTGCTTGTTTTTTACATCGCGGGAAATCAATATCAAACGGAGTCCAAACACCGCGTAACTTTTTGGAGATTTTTTATGGACTAGAAGGAACCCAATGGGCCTAAGATGCACCTGGGGGGTGCCCCGAGGGGGGCACAACCTACCAGGGCGCGCCAGGGCCCCCTGGCACGCCCAGGTGGGTTAAGCCCACCTCGGTGGCCTCCCGCACCCCCTCTTTGCACTATAAATTCCCAAATATTATGAAACCCTTCGGGGTTAACCTAGATCAGAAGTTCCGCTGCCGCAAGGTCTCTGTATCCGCGAAAACCAATCTAGACCCCGTTTCGGCACCCTGCCGGAGGGGGGAGTCATCTCCGGTGGCCATCTTCATCATCCCGGCGGCCACCACAATGAGGAGAGAGTAGTCCACCCTCGGGGCTGAGGGTTTGTACCAGTAGCTATGTGTTTGATCTCTCTCTCTCTCTCTCTCTCTCTCTCTCTCGTGATCTATATCATAGCCTTTGTTAATATAGTCGAATCATATGATGTTTCTCCCCTCTATACTCTTGTTATGATGAATTGAATGTTTACCCTTCGAAGTTTTGTCTTGTCAGATTGAATATTCAGAGATGAGAACACATGATATATGTCTTGCAATATGAATACTTGAGGTGACAATGAGGTATCTTATTGATTCAATTGATATGTGTTATGGCATTCAACTCGAGGATTCCTGCAGTGATATTGGGGTAATCTATGCATAGGGGTTGATGCACGTTTTTCTCCGACGGAAACTTTGGGGTCTCTTTATAGTTCTTTGTGTGGATTGAGTATTATGAATATGAATTTGCTTTGGTGTTATTCTAGTACGAACTCTAGGATAGATCGAACGAAAAAATAGCTTTGTGTTATTTTAGTACGAACTCTTGAATAGATCGAACGGAAAGAATAGCTTTGAGGTGGTTTCGTGACCTACAAACAATTCCTATCTTTTGTTCTCCGCTAATAGGAACTCGGGAGTGATTCTTTATTGCACTTTGAGGGATAATCATATGATCCAACTATGTTAGCATTGTTGAGAGGTTGCACTAGCGAAAGTACGGACCCTAGGCCTCATTTTTAAGCATTGCAATACCGTTTGTGCTCCGTTTTACCATTTACTACCTTGCTGTTTTTTATTGTTCGAAATACAAAAACTCATATCTACTATCCATATTACACTTTTTTCACCATCTCTTCGCCGAACTAGTGCACCTATATAATTTGCCATTCTATTGGGTGTGTTGGGGACACAAGAGATTTCTTGTATTTGGTTGCAGGGTCATTTGAGAGAGACCATCTTCATCCTACACCTCTCACGGATTGATAAACCTTAGGTCATCCACTTGAGGGAAAATTGCTACTGTCCTAGAAAACTCTGCGCTTGGAGGCCCAACACGTGTCTACAAGAATAAAGTTGCATAGTAGACATCATGTATCAACAGTCACTATTCATAGAGAGGCAACCCAACACCGGTTGGCTACGTCTCGCATGTGCGAGAGCTCGATCGGCTTCATAAAGCAACAACAGTGATCGATCGCTCGGGTTCAGTTAGTAGCAGCAGCGAAGGAATCGCTCGGGTTTAGTCAACAGTGAATGAATCGCTCGGGTTCACTTAACAGCCAAGGGATTGATCGCTCGGGTTCAGTAACATAGCTAGCTAGTGCGATCGCTCGGGTTTAGTTAGCCAATGCCTCGCACCCATGCATGCACGAGAGAAATGCGCAAACCACAGTGCATCGCTCGGCCCCGACCACCCACCGTAACCGGGAACTCCCCGATATTTTCCTCGTCCTCGCTTCTACCACGATTTTTCCATCATGGACGGCCCAAAGAATGTCATGCAGGTGCGTCTCCGGCCCGCCCAGGACAAAAAGCCCAATTTTTGTCATGATTTTTTTCATAGAAGTAGGAGTCACCACATCTATGATGATACATGTTTTTGTCACAATTATCGTCATAGAAGTGTCATAACCATGACAGGAAAAAATTCATTCGGGCCAAAATGTCACGGATGTGTCTTTTTTTTGTAGTGATAGCCCGCCTCAAGCCGTCGTAGTCGACGACCTTGATGTTGTAGTCGGCGTCCGCGACATACCAGAAAACTCTAGCCCGCCGATTGAAAGGCCGCAGCCAGTCATCGTCGTCAGCTTCCTCAGCGGCCACCTCGCCGACGTCGGGCGAAGAGGCCGCGGTAAACCTCTTTTGGGCCATTCACTCCTTGAGCTCCCGGGAAGCGTAGTCAGGCTTAGGCTGCGAGGCTCTTGAGTGGGGAAGGGGATGGGGATATGTGGGAAAGGGGGCGTTTCGCAGGCATCATCTAAGAAACTCAGGAAGGCGAGGGTATGTATATAGGTGGGTAACCTGCATGGGTAGACCGGCATAGGTTGATGATGGAGGCGGCGCGGCGGCGATGACCTAGCTAGGGTTTCGAACAAGGGAGGGGTGGTGTGTGTGTGTGTGTGTGTGTGTTTGTATGTGTGTGTGTGTGTGTGTGAGCGGGGGATTTGGGGTGTGTGTGAGCAGAGGATTTGGGGTGTGTGTGGAGGGGGGCCAAGGTGGTGTTTGAGGAAATGTCGCGGGTACCAAAAATTTTAATAGGTGGGAGTGAAATGGCAGGGCTACCGAAAATTTGGATCAAGGGATTGAAGTAGTGTGGGGCGGGAGTAACAAACATCACACACGGTTAAAACATAATAATTGTGTGCTATCAAACAGAAAAACCCTCTAGCCGAGTAGATATTTTTGAGATAGTTTTTAGAGTGAGAGGGAAGCCTCATGGAGCCCAATCTACTGTGATGATGTGGGCGACAGGGGCACGGGCGCGGCACACGGGTAGTCCGAGGGAACCATGTCTGTTGCGTACCCGATCACAAACGGTTGCTGCATCCGACTCATCTGCTGCTTAAAAGTTTGGCAAAAAACACGGGAAAGGGTCATAACACGAACACACTTGCATGTGGACCAAATATATGTATGAAAAGGGTGGTTTGATGTTCAAATACCGAATGCACAACTTTGATGTGGCACCTGTCTCACAGAGCGCGCGTTATTATTGCTAGTCCCCCTCACACACACACACGGATTTCTTGTTGGCGAGAGGGGAATCCTAACTATGAACGCATGCCCCCAAATAGCTAGGTCTGACATCTCACCCTGCCGTAACACAAAACCCAAAGGAGTACATCATGGTCACCCCCCAACACACACACTTTTGCTTCCGGTCAAATGTCGACCGTGTGCGGGCCCACAAATGTGTGCTTGTGGCGCGAGATGGGTGAGACCACATATGACCCACACCTGCGGGTGTCCCAATGTGTGTGTGTGTGTGCGCGCACGCACGTGCGCGCGCGTGTGAAAACGGTGTGGTGTGATATTTAAATACGCAATTCATAAATTTGATGTGGCACTTGTGCCTTGAAAATTAACCGACATCCCCGACCCCACGGAGGTTCAACAAGTGAGAAGTAGTGCCCCTGCCCCCAACACACACACTTTGAGTCAGTGGGAGGGGCATCTCACTAAGACATATTGTAACACTGACCAAGAAGAATCACCACCCTGGTCGTATAACCTCTCCCGCTGTTCGGTCAAAGTGATGGACGTCCACACGCGGCCCACAAATAGGCTAGCTTGTCGCTGATAACAACGCGAGGGAGTGCCTGAAGACAACCACTGCGTGCATGTGGCCCAAACATATGTATGGAAGTGTTATGTGGTGTTTGAATACCCAATGCACAACTTTGATGTGGCACCGTGCTTTTGGAACCGGAAAGTCCCCACACAGAGCGAGGGTTCACGATGCCTATAGTATATATATATATATAAAAATACATCTGGGCTATTCTGTTTTGCGAAACAGAATATTATTCTGTTACCCTACTCGAACTGACGAACGTGATAGGTTGGACTGACGTAGGTTTTCAATATGAACTGATCTTCCTGCTTGTTCGACGGGCGGAAACGGGTGACTCAACGGGGAGCTTCCGGGGGTTCTCCGGCGCGGTGCTGCTGGCCATTTGTTGCCAGAGGAGACATGTGCGGGGTTCCGCACGTGCGCGCACTCAGCTACTCGTGTTTCCTGATCTCAATTCACCGGAGTTGACGGCTTGGGCATTTGGCGGCGGATGTGTTGCGGGCGTTGGTGTTTACTGTGGTGTTCATAGTGGTCAAATTTACGTTTGTTTTGTTGTTTTGTGTGTTATTTGGTGTGATAATTATCAGTGTGTTAGAGTTTTTCGCAGATTCTTTCACTTTAATTTTTGATTAAAAGTTTCTGTGTTCTTGGTCGTTTTCCATGTCCGCCATGCAAATGCGTTCTTGTTTTTCTGATGTTTTATTTTCGAATTGGCCTTGCAGGGAGGGAGATGTGGAATGTATGAATAGATTTGTGTTGTCAATTTTGTTTCTAGAATTGTTTCTACGTCGGATTCCCATGTGATTTGGTGGTTGGCGGAGGTGGTGTATGGTGGCTGAGTGTAGGCTGTGATTTCTTGTAATCTGGTCAAACTGTGTAATTAAGTTGTGTGTTTTTCTTTGTTGTTTTCAATTGCTGTCGTATGTGTAGTTGGACTGCTCCGTGTGAAAACTGTATTTACTGTGCGTTGACATCAACAACATACCTCTGCACTTTGAGTATAAAGCCCGAGCCGTTTGTCACTTTCATTTCACCGGCGGCCACAAAAGAAAAGCCAGATGGATCTTGAGCTGGGAGAGGTCACAGAGGAGGAGGGGGATGCCGTCGATGTGAGGGTTGCAGTAGTGGAGCAGAGGAGGAGGCGCAGGCGCGGGCAAAGGGCACGACGTGCTGCCGAGGAGGAAGTGGAGGCAGAGTTCAACAGACGCCTTGCGCATGAGGTGATGGATAGTTACAACTCCAATGAACTGGAGCTTCTTTTCCCAGAGGGCAGGGGAAGGAACCATATTCAGATCATCAGTTGGGCTAGGGCGAGAGCAGCCACGGCTCCACATCCATCCACCAGGGCCAAATGGCGTCGTTTCTTTGATCGTTATGACTGAAGTACTGAATTTTTATGTTTTTAAGATTGTGTTGTGAGGGATCAGATGTCTTTATCTAAAGTTGAACTACTATTTTATTTGAAGTTCAACTGATTTGCGGTCGGATGTATAATAACTATTTTCTACCAGCTGGCTGCCCACCAGCCCATTTATTATTTTTATAACCTGCGAGTCTCCCTGGCTATAAATTCTATCCATCTATGTGTGGTGTGTGGCTCAGTCTCCCCCTCCTTTTTCTTCTTTCTTCCAGAATCAGATCTAGGTTCCCCCTCTTCTCTTTGTTTGTTTTCTTCCCTATTCCTGTGTTTTCCATGGAGGATTGTTCATGCAGATGTTTGGCAAAGATGGCGCGCATAGCTGACGGCTATGTGTACGAATCTGGTTTGGAGCTCACCGAGACTCAGCGGCGTGGGCAACTTTGTGTCTGTTGTACAACAATCATGGGTTTCATGCACCCTATGTTTGTCGGCTGACGGTTGCGGACTTGAAGGAATCATGGGTATGTGTTTCTTTTCGTTTTGTTTTCTTGTTTTTGTTGGTGTCATTTTGAATCGCATGGACTGAATCTGTAGTTTAGTTTTATCAATTGTTTGTCTATAATTTTTGTTTGGTTTAGTCAGAATTTAAGAGTAGGGATTTGTTTGTGTATTTGTTCATTACTTAACAGTATTTTATCCATTTTTGTATAATCCTTATTCTGTTTTTGACAGATGTTTTTACTGTAAGTGTATTGATCTGTATATTTCTTCAGTTTAGTCATGTCATATGACTAGTTAGTTTGGTGTTTTTGTTTTGGTTCAGATATTTTATTTTCATTTTGTTATGCAAACCGTTCCTAGATCTGTGTAAAAATTCAGTTATGTCAGGTGTTCACTTTGTTTTCTACTCCCATGCCCATTTGCAGAAAATGTCACCCAGAATCAGGATTGTTGCTCCTAACTCCGGGATACTGAAGATGGAGACTTCAGAAAAAAACGGGTATCAGTTGATGGAAGTTGCCTACCACATCAACCTAACTACTGGGTGGAAGGAGTTTGTGGCAGAGTCTGGATTTGAGGATGGTGATGTGGTTATGGTTATGTTCTCCAGGGAAGATGATTCTCTGACGTTCAGAATTTATGTGTTGTAGGTTTAAATGTGGCAAAGGACGCTGGCTGTCAGATTTGTGTGCGTTTGACTATGTCGCAGTAATTTTTTTAAACAATGTATGTGAGATGGTTGAATTCTATGTTATTACCAGATGGTTTGGAATATATTTTTCCGTATGTTATTGTATGCGCTATTTTTTTATGTAATGCTTCTTGTTTTGGCTAAAGCAGAACTTTTTTTTATAATTTTTTTTGAATTGGCACAATTTAAAGTTGAACTGATGTACATAGCTTGTGGACGAAACCTATACACGTTGATGATGGATGTTGGACCGCTTGGGTTGAGTTTGTTGAACTTGCATGCTCTTAATAGTAGTACTGAAGTATTTTTGGATGTCAATGGCAAGCGCACTGGTTTGCTTTATAGCATTTTTTCCTACTATTGTCAGGAATTTAGAGCCAAATTATTTTTTTAGTTGAATAGTGATAGTTATAATATTTTTTAAATAAAAAGAATTTTATCTTGCTGCACAGTACATTTTAGTTGAACCTTCTGAATTTTAGTACTTGAACTTTCTAAATTTTGTTACAATCTTCTACGTTGAAGTATGCTTTTATATAGTTATGTTTCAAAAAAATGTTTTTTTGTTTAATTTTCTATTTTTTTACAACTAACATGTGTTTGAACTTTTGTACACTATTTTTTAGAAGAATATCTTATGAGGGTTATTTTTAAATTATATGCATTTGTTCCTTTTAATTTGGTTCGTGTGTGATCGGTAGGAATTTTGTATTTGGGTTGTACTGTTGCATTGGGTCGTCCCCTGGAGGCATTGTTTTCGGCTCAGATAGGTCGTCCGCCCGGCTGTGCAGTGCAGCGTGTGCGTGTGGTTTGGGTTTAGTCCCACCTCGCTAGGCGAAGGGGCTCTCGACCTGTTTATAAGCGCTACCAAATCCCACCTGTCGAACTCCTCTGAACACTTACCTGAGCGCTTATACACGGCGCTCGCTCTCTCTCATGACCTGTGGGCCCTTGATGGCAGGCCCTGCGTTGGGGCGATTTACTAGGGATTCGCCAACGGTATCCCCGTAGGCCCGAGTTCAAGTGTCAACCTACGCTAGGGCCTATCTTCCTACGGGCGGTCAACTTTTTTCTTTTTTGGTTTTGAATGTAGTACTTCACTCCATCAGTAATTTGGACTTTCGTTGTAGTTCTTGTGAGTTTTGTCAAACTGTTCGTTTGTCATTGAGTTTTTGACTCTCTTTTTTTGTTGTTGTTGTGATTATTGTCTAAGGTTTTCTTGTTTTATTTGTTAGCATTATAGTACTTGCTTGTAAACTAAGTTGTACTGAGGGTTCATTCAAAGTAGAACTTCTGTGTTTAGGCTCACATTTTTTGATGGATTTGCAAAGTGATGCTTCCTTATTTATACTAGTAAATCTGTATTGTCCGTTCAATTCTACTTGTACTGTCATTCTTTAGTCTGCCAGTGAGTAATATAAGCCGGTTCTGATGCTTTTTAACTTTTCTGTTGTAGTACTTACTAATTTTGTAGGAGCTACATATGGATGAAAAACTAGGATAGCACCGAGGGGCATAGTTGTACTGACACATCTTCCTTGTATGGACTTGCCCCCATTATCTATCTTAGGGGGGTGTGGGTGCGTGGGGGTGGGAAATAGAATAACCGCACTGCGCCTGTCAAACAAACC
>NC_057799.1:430266307-430266537 GCF_018294505.1 Triticum aestivum | reverse complement strand
TGGCCCCCTTATTTATCTTAGGGGGGTGTGGGTGCGTGGGGGTGGGAAACAGAATAACCACACTGCACCGAGGGGCATAGTTGTACTGACAGATCTTCCTTATATGGACTTGCCCCCATTATCTATCTTAGGGGGGTTGTGGGTGGGAAACAGAATAACCACACTGCACCGAGGGGCATAGTTGTACTGACACATCTTCCTTGTATGGACTTGCCCCCATTATCTATCTT
>NC_057799.1:430246290-430263683 GCF_018294505.1 Triticum aestivum | reverse complement strand
GAATAACCGCACTGCACCGAGGGGCATAGTTGTGCTGACACATCTTCCTTGTATGGACTTGCCCCCATTATCTATCTTTGGGGCATGGGGGTGGGAAACAGAATAACCGCACTGCACCGAGGGGCATAGTTGTACTGACACATCTTCCTTGTATGGACTTGCACCCATTATCTATCTTAGGGGGGTGTGGGTGCGTGTGGTGGGAAACAGAATAACCGCACTGCGACTGTCAAACGAGCGCACTGCCACGTTAGCGCGAGGCTGAGCCGGGGGGGAGGGGCCCTCGCCCATCCCGACGAGGCCGAGCCAGGAACGAGCCGTAGCAGGCGACGACGCGGCATGCCGCGGCGTCGCATGCGGAGGCGAGTCCGTAATATGACTTGCCCACATTATTTTATCTTTTTAGGGGAAAAACCAACACCGATATGAAGTATTATTTTCATTTGTACTTTTTTGATAATTTTTATTGTACTATTGTGGGTTATTATTTGTATTTTAGCCATTTGTTTTCTCCCTCTATATTATGTTTTTATTGTATTTAATTTTTCCTGTTATGTTTATTATCTACCCAGAGATAGTGGGCATTGCCACGATTGTGGGCTTTGGCCGTCGGCTTTCTCCCACTCACCTTTAACCTCCGCTCTCCCCCGTTCCGCTCCGCTCCTATCCACAAATCGATTCCTGCTTCGTTCCCCTCCTCTCCTCTTCTCGCCTGGAAGTTGCTTCTCCTGTTTCGCCGCGGGAGCGTCGACCGACGGGTTGAACTCCAGGGGTGAAGTTCTCTGTGCTCTGTTTGCTCTTTTTGCTCTGCCATCGACTCCCCTTCCTTCCCCTTATGTACAGATTTTCACTGCATTTATAAGTTATTGCTCTCGTGTTGTCTTAGGGTGGATTCGCTAGGGTTCCTTTGTTCTTGAACGAACGGTTCGCGTCAGTGATACTGGATTCGGTGGTGGATTTTGTGTTTGCTTGTAAGAGTTTTGCTTTGTATGGCGTGCTTCGTTTCTGAAATAGGTAAGAGCCCTAATTTTTGTTCATGTGTGTTGCAGATCTGGTTCGGCAGATTTTAGGTCTGTAGATCTCAATGGGTACATCATCCAGTCCAGACAAGTTGAATGCAGGTAATTTTTCCTGCAATTCTAATAATGTTTTATCAGATCTGGTGCTTAATAGGTTTTTATTTGTATAGGTGTTGTCGTATGGACTTTACAAGTTGTATGGATTTTGATTGTTGTTAATTTTTGCCCTGGAATGTGTGGTGTTTTTAGTTTTTAGGTTTCTGTGAACTGCAGACACTTTGCAGTACTGATCAGCATGGGTAGTTTGAACTGTTGTCCTGGCATTTGAATAGATTGTATCAGTCCGAGAAGAACTACTATGATGTTGAAAGTGTTGTCATTTTGAAGTTTGGTGTGCCAGTGGTGGTGTGATATTTTTTTATTGGCTATACTTGTAGTGTTCATATAGTTGAACTGATTGCTTGTTTATGTATTTTTTTTACCTTTTTGCTGATTATGATGTTGTTGCAGATGTTGGAGTGCCGGTGCCTCATGATTCTGACATATCAGAACGCTTTCAAGATCTTGTGAATGTTATTTTTGAGATACCAAATCCTCTAGAAGAACTTGTGAGTATTGCTGGTGTTTACCTTTTATTTGCTTTTATTAACATCCTTGCATACATAAATTGCTTTAGTTACATCAGTTTTTTCTTTTGTTTACGTCTAACGATATGTTCCTTGTTTTACTTGTCTATGCAATGTTAATTGTTTTTAATTGTATATGTGTGTGCTTCTGTTTTTTTGATTTATGCAGTTAGTGATAGTCATGGTGCTGCTGAGGACATTAAGGACGTCCTGAAAGATATTAATGATAATTTATTAGATGGTGATGGGAGCTTGCAGTTGTCAGTTACTCAGTCACAAAGCGTTGATGGAACTGAGCATGTTACTCAAGCTGAGGATGTTCCTATGCAGCTACAGTTGGAGGACGAAAGGAAAAGAAAGAAGAAGTCTGATTTTCTAAGGAAAAAGGAGTTGGAATGGCGAAAAGAGGCTGCTTGCGTGGAACGAAGCGCTGAGGATGTTCCTCAAGTTGCTCAAGATGGAGATGATGAAGGTGGTGATGCGACCATTGCAACTGGTGATGTTGGATCTCATGGAACTGACAGGCCTATGAAGACAAATCTGTTGCAGACTCGCTTGACGCAAGTGTTTCCTCATGATGCAGTTAAGGAAAAGAAATTTGTTTTGAAGAGGAAGATGGCATATCTGAATCCTGATGGCAGACAGAGCCGTAGCCCCCGTGTGAAAGCTGCTTTGCAACCCGGTAATAGCAAAGCTGATGCAGATAGTGTTGCTGTGAAGATTGGTCCAAGCACACTTGGTGGCTCTTCTGTTCATCGGAGTCCACGAGTTTTGACAAATAAGAAGCCTTCTTTGTGTCTGTCGGATATGGGGTTCCGGCAAAACCCTTAAGGTTCGAACTCTGGGGTGCACGCGAAGTTCTTTCCCTCCTACCAATCTACGCCCTAGCTCGCTAAGATCTCGCGGACGAACTCGACGAACTCACAACACAGAAAGACACGAGATTTATACTGGTTCGGGCCACCATTGTGGTGTAATACCCTACTCTAGTGTGGTGGTGGTGGTGGATTGCCTCTTGGGCTGATGATGAACAGTACAAGGGGAAGAACAGCCTCCTGAGGTTGAGGTGTTCTTGTGCTCGACGAACTTGTGTGGGTGAGATGCGTCTGAATGAGTTCTAGATGAGTTGCCCTCTACTGTGGTGGCTAGCTCTACTTATATAGGCCCTGGTCCTCTCCCCAAATATTGAGCGGGAAGGGAGCCAACAACGGTGGGCAATTTTGAAAGGGGACAGTTAGTATAAGCTATCCTGACAAAAGTGGTCTTCGCCTACAAAAGGCTCTGGTGGTGACACCGTCTTGGGCTCCATGGTGACCTCTGTCTTGCCGTCCTGCTGGTCTTCGGTCTCGTTGCACCGATATGGAAACCTTTGCTTGATGCCTCGGTACTCCGCGCCTGCCTCCCTAGCACCAAAGAGGAAACAAGGATGTTGTGCGTGCTGGCGCCCGCCTGGTGTCGATCGTCATTGCTCACATCACGAGAGCCTCGCGAGATTTGCCCCGCCTTGATATCTCTGCTCCTCGTGAGCCTGCCGAGCGTGGCCGCTCCTGAGGAGGTCTTGCGCCGTCCGCCCCGCGAGGCTTGGCCCCTCGCGAGGGTCTTGAACGCCTTGTCGATGAAGATGTGCCGTACGGCCTGCTAGCATAGCCACGCCATGGGCCGCAGGCAGGCAAGTCTGGGGACCCCCGTTCCCAGAACACCAACAGTAGCCCCCGGGCCCAAGGTGCGCTCGGGCTTGGCTTCGAGGCGAAGCCAAAGGTCAGGTACGGAGCATCGCAGGCCCCAAAAGCCTGCGGCCTCGGTTGACGCGTGGCGGTTGATTGGACGTGGGCGTCTCCGCTTCCCCACGCTGCCTCGGCAACTGCTCGACTTGACAAGTCCCTACGACATGCAAGGAAAACCATCATTACATGTGATCGTGGGGCGCGCTGGTTGGCCTTCTCTCGCCAGAAATGAGAGGGGGGCGGAGCCCCCGTCGCCCATCTCTTCTCCGTTCGCTCGCTTCTTCCTCCTTGCTCCACCGCTAGCAGCAATGGCGCCATCGAAGAGGTTCTCCACCGCGGAGAAAGGCAAGGCCCCTCGGGAGGGACCCGGCTCTCCGGCGCCCAAGCGAGGACGTGGTCGTCCCCGCAAGCATGCCGCGACCCCCGCAGTGGCCCCGGCTCTCGGGGTGGCGCCGCAGTGCGTGGCAGGAGTCACTCTGGTCGCGGTAGTCCTGTCAACGAAAGGAGATGCGCTGTGGTCGCGCGGCCTCCCCAACCGCGGTTCCATGCGTCAGAGGTGCTGCTGGAGTTTGTTGTCTGGTCAGAGGATCCGGCCGGCAGCTAGCTCCATCTCCCTCGCTTCTTTGCCGACGAGCTGTCGGCCTCCGGCCCAGGCAGGCTCTGGCTGCAGGCAGACGGTTGCTGCAGCGGGCTTCTTGGGTCGCGGTCGAGGTCTCCGTCGCGGGCAACACAGCTCTGGCCCGCGGTTGGCAGACGTTCGCCCGCGCGCGCGGCCTGGACAGGCGGTGCACCCTCCACTTCAAGTTCGAAGGTGATGCGACCCTCTACGTGAGGGTGTTCAGGGAAGACGGTCGCCGCGCCGGATGCTGCCCCGAGGTGAACGACGACGAGGAGATGCTTGGCCTTTGCGATGGCCGGGACGAGGTGGGGGCGAGCCCACCGGCCGCGCCTCGTCTGGCTACGGTTGCTCCTCCCTTGGCGACAGTTCCAGCAGCGGCAGCTTTGACCAGCCGCCGCGCCCGCTTTGAAGGCGGTAGCGGGTCGTCTCGTCACCGTGCATCGGTGAAGCGCGAGGAGGGGTCCGACTAGACCCAGATGTCGCCAAGACCCTGCCTCCGTCGGTTGCTGCAGGGGCGAGCGCCGCTTTTGTTGTGTTCCTCTTTTTTTTCCTGCATCGAAATGAAACCAGCATGGGCCCGGAGGGGCGTGTATCGAACCATAACTTATTAACCATTATGCTATGCTTGTTGTTTCTATGTCGTGTTGCTATTCTGCGCAAAGATAGCTTAGCCTGGTGCATTCGGGGCGCCCTCCTCCTTACGAGGCGTTTGTTTCCTTGTGTCCATCTTGACCGAGTGGTCTGCGATTGCTCAGGAACTGCAAGAAATTCGTTAGGGAGTTCGCTAGGAGATTTGTCGTTCACCCAAGCCTTGACCTGGCGCTTTGTATCGCGGTACCCGAGGGGCACGAACTAGGAGAGATGCGCCATCTTCTGGGCTCGACCGAGGGTGGCTCACGAGAAGGTAGAGAGAAGAAAACGCTCACGAGGGCACCTGCCTAGCCCCCTCGCGAGATATGCGAGAGAGAGAGAACACGAGCGAACCAAAGTCGGAAAATGCGGTAAGAGGCGAGGGAATCGAATCAGCAAGGAACACAAGAAGCAAACTTCGATTAAGGAAAAGCGAGCCAACTACGGAAAGCAAATGAAAAGCCGCGTCCGGCACCTAATCTAGTCTTAAAGTCTTCTCATCAGCGCGGAGCTAAGTGCTTCCACTAGGCGTGGGAGGGAGCCCCAGAGCCTGAGGCCGGCGCTCCTGAGACTCCGGGGCGTGTACAGCCCCACTCATTATTACGTGAGAGTCTCACGGGCGGCGATTCTTCACAGGCACCGGGCCTTCTTCACAGGCTCTGGGCCTTTCTTCACAGGCTCTGGGCCTTGCTTCATGGATAGAACTTCCAGAGGTGCTGGATGTTCCAAGCGTTCTGGATGGGTATCCTGTCCTGTGTCTCCAGGCGCACGGCGCCAGGCCTGGAGATGTGGATGACCCTGAACGGGCCCTCCCACATGGGTGAAATCTTATGCAGCCCTTCCCTGGAGAGGACCCGCCTCAGGACGAGGTCACCCGTCTCGAGCGTCCTGGAGCGGATGTTGCGGCAGTGGTATCGCCGCAGCGCTTACTGGTACCTTGCCACCCTCAGTGCAGCTTCGCGACGATGTTCCTCCCCCAGCACGAGGTCCATCCCCCGCGTGGCGTCCTGTTGTGTTTCATCGAACGCCAGGACCCGTGCGAAGCGATGCTTGACCTCATGAGGAAGGACCGCTTCAGCTCCGTAGACGAGGAAGAATGGGGTCTCTCCCGTTGGCTTGGTGGCGGTGGTACGGATGGACCACAACACGTACTGGAGCTCTTCGTGCCAGCCCCTTCCACAGGCCTCGAGCTTCTTCTTGAAGGTCCTGGTCTTGAGGCCCCTCAGGACCTCCGCGTTGGCGCGTTCGGCCTGACCATTGCTCCTGGGGTGTGCCACCGAAGCGTAGCAAATCTGTGTTCCAAGGTTAGCACAGTAGGTTTTGAAGAGGTTACTGGTGAACTGCGAACCGTTATCGGTGATGATGCGGTTGGGGACTCCGAAACGGCTCACTATGCCCCTGATGAACTTGACCGCGGATCCGGCTGGGATGGTGCGAACAGCTTCCACTTCCGCCCACTTGGTGAACTTGTCGATGGCGACGTACAGGTAGCGGTAGCCCCCTGGCGCCTGAGGGAAGGGGCCCAAGATATCCGGCCCCCAGAATGCGAACGGTCACGTGAGTGGTATGGTCTGGAGGCACTAAGCTGGCTGATGTATCTGCTTGGCGTGGAACTGGCAAGCTTCGTAGGACTTCACCAACTCGGCCGCGTCGTTGAGCGCCGTGGGCCAGTAGAATCCACTGCGGAACACCTTGCCGACGAGAATCCGTGACGACGAGTGGTGTCCACAGTCCCCACTGTGTATGTCAACCGGCAACTCCTTTCCTTGGTCACTGGAAATGCAGCGCAGCGAAACACCGTTCGGTCGCTTCTTGTACAACTCACCGTCCTGGATACAGTATGCCGTGGCTTGCCGGGCCACGCGCTCTACATCCTCTTCCTTCTCCGGCAGCGTCCCTTGCATCAGGTACTCCTTGAATTCCTTGGTCCAGCATTCCTCCTGAGGCTCGAGCGCCAAGAGCAGGCGAGCTCCTGAGGTCGGGCCACAGGATGGGGCTCCCGTGGCAGGTGGTTGTGGGAGCTCCTCCCGAGGCTGAACTATGCTTGAAAGTGCTGGCGTTGCCGACGGCTTGAAGAGACGCTCCTCGAAGACGCCAGGCTCCTGGGGCTCCCGCTTGGATGCCCTCTTGGCGATGTCATCGGCTTCCTTGTTGGTGCCCCGGGCACATGCTGCACCTCCAGCCCCATGAACTGTTTTTCCATCTTACGCACTTTTGCGAGGTAAGCCTCCATGTGCTTGTCCTTCAGCTCGTACGCTTTGTTGGAGAAGTTGACGAGGAGCTGCGAGTCGCCCCTAACAACAAGGCGCTTTACCCCCAGAGCTGCTACGGCCTTCAGGCCAGCTATGAGGCCCTCATATTCTGCGGTGTTGTTGGAGACCTTCTCGCCCTGCTGAAAGCAGAGCTGCACGGCATAGTAGAGCTTGTCCTGAGTGGGCGAGATGAGTACTGCCCCAGCCCCCGCGCCCTGATGTGCGAAGGCGCCGTCGAAATACATGACCCAGCCGTCCGGCTCCTCGCTTCCCGGTGAGGTGGACCGGTCTTCGCCTACTTCAAGTGACGGGGCATCCGTCCATTCCGCCACGAAATCAGCAAGCGCAGCTCCCGTGATGACCCGGGTAGTCATAACTCCAACTGGAATGCTTGCAGCTCGATGTTCCATTCAGCGACCCTTCCAGCAGAGTTCGGGCTCCTGAGCACTCTCTCCAACGGGTAGGCTGAGACGACCTTGATGGGGTGGCCCTGGAAGTAGTGCCGCAGCTTGCGCGAGGCCACCAAGAGTGTGAGCAGGAGCTTCTGAGGCATGGGATATCGTGCCCTTGCGTCCCGCAACACCGTGCTGACAAAATACACCTGGTGCTCAACAAGGGTTGGCACGTTGGTGAGGCTTGTGTCCTGCGGGGGCCCGGACGTCTCCTGAGGTGGTGAAACTCCTGGCGCCCTGTCGCTTACAGGGGTCTGTGTGACGTCGTCCTGCCGAGCTTGGTCCTCTGCTGACGCCGCTACGGCTCCCGTGGCGCCTTCCTGATCTTGCGTCATTTCAGTTGTAGGTTGGCGCAGCGCGCGCTTGGCTTGATGCTCCTCCCGAACCGCCACCAGCGCTGCACTGGAAGAGTACGGGGTAGCGGCCAGGTAGAGCACCATGGGCTCGAGAGGCCGTGGCGCCACCATCACCGATGGGCTAGTTAGGTATCTCTTGAGGTCTTGGAAGGCTTGGTCGGCCTCCGGGGTCCACTCAAACGGGCCTTTCTTCTTCATCAGTTTGAAGAAGGGCAAGGCGCGTTCTCCTAGTTTGGAGATAAAGCGTCCCAACGCAGTAAACCGACCGGCCAGCTTCTTCATTTCTCTGAGGGTCTGCGGTGGGCTCATGTCCTCAATGGCCTTGATCTTCTCCGGGTTCGCCTCGATCCCTCTGTGGGACATGAGGAATCCCAACAACTTGCCGGAAGGGACACAGAACACACACTTCTCCGGGTTAAGCCGCAAGTTCACCTAGCGCAGGCTCTCGAAGGTCTCTTCCAGGTCTTGGATCAGGGTCCTCGCCTCCCGAGATTTCACCACGATGTCGTCGATGTAGGCCTCTGTGTTTCTCTCGAGCTGTCGCCCTAAGGCGATGTGCATCATCCGCTGGAAGGTTGCGCCCACGTTGCGCAGCCCGAAGGGCATGCAGGTGTAGCAGTACACCCCACACGGGGTCAGGAAGGCTGTCTTCTCTACATCTTCCACCGCCATCTTGATCTTGTGATACCCTAAGAATGCATCCAAGAAGCACAGCAAGTCGCACTCGGCGGTGGAGTCGACGATCTGGTCGATGCGTGGGAGAGGGAACGGGTCTTGCAGGCATGCCTTGTTGAGGTTGGTGAAGTCGACGCACATTCGTTCCTTCCCGCCTTTCTTTGGTACTATGACGGAGTTCTCCAGCTGTCGTGGAATTGTCATGGCAGATGTCCTTAGTGTCAGGACTTAGTCGCGAGGCCAGCGCATCTATGTGGTAGCTTGAGAGGGATTGGGCGGAATCGAGAGACGCAACACAAAACAAGGATTTAGACAGCTTCGGGCCCCGGGAAACATCATCCGGTAATAGCCCTACATGCTGTTTGTGGCTAGGTCTCATTATGCTCATGAGAGAGTCACCGGTAAGCCGACTCTTTGTGTCTAGCCCTAGAGATTGTTTCTTGTTGCTTGTCCCTCTTTGGGGTGCCCTGCCCCTCCTTATATAAGTTGAAGGGGCGGGTTACATGTAGAGTCCAACTCGGACTTCAGATTTAACCTTATTTTGACGTCTCACCATGGGCTTCTTAACGTCTTGGGCTTCTTACAATCTAGCTTATGATCTGACTTACCATCTGGCTTACCATCTGGCTTATCGTCTGGCTTACCGTCTCGCTTACGATCTGGCTTACCACCTGGCTTACCGTCTGGCTTAACATGTGCCGGGTTACATGACTGTGTCTGCCGGGTTACATGACTATGTCCGCCGGGTTACATGACTATGTCTGCCGGGTTACAATGCTCAAACTGTTCCCGCGAGCTTAACCTACTTAACTATTCCTGCCGGCTTATAGTCTGCCGGGTCATCAATGAAACACCCAATCCCAGCCGGGTTATATCTCCAGCCGGGTCATACTGCAGGGTATATCCCCGACATTAGCCCCCGGTTTAATTTGGATTCATCCATGTTAAACTGATCTTGTAAAACAACACAAGAACAATTTTGACAGATTATGCTCCGGGTTAAAAAGCTCTTGTAAACCGGCACCTGATCATCCTTAATTCCTTAGTATTCCCTTCTTCTAGAAAATCCGTGTCAATAAGCCAACTTCATAATCAATTTGCTGACGTTGGTTTCTCACAGGGAAAGACTGGAGAATAATTCATTTGAATCAGCTCCCAATGTTTAAAAATATAGGTCTTGAAATACTCATGTGACCTTCAACTGGCTTAAAGATGTAGAACTCCATTATATTCATATCACTTGTAGCCCCCAAGTGTCAGGTCATTATGATGGGATGAGTCGGGTCTTCAATAAGTTGGTCAAAATATTGACTTTACATTAGCCCCCAAGTGCCATGGTGCATGCTGGCAGTGACATGGGACTTGCATATTTGATGTGATCTCAATTTGAATAATGTAGCCCCCAAGTGCCGGGTCGTAAGCCTGCAGCGACTCGGGACTATTCCCTCCATTGTGAAAATAAATCATGTCCATTAATAAAATAATAATCATTGCGCTAAAGCGACTTTGAAGACCTCCATCAAAATATTGGCTATTGATAACCATAATAGAAATCCAGCCATGTTGGCTATTAAAGATTTGAATAATAGTATAATCCGGTTTGGAAAACCGGTTCCTGTGATATTGAATCATACTGCCGGTTTAAGATACCTATGCAGTAAGTGTGATAACCCAATCCTTAGAAGCCAATGCTTCCACATAGATGATGATTGTCATAAGCCAGCGACTTCTCATCGAAAATCAAGCCGGGTTTAAATAGAAACCACTCATATACACTTTAGATGTGCTCAAAAGAGCTTCAAATAAAATCCCAATTTTTTTTTGCAAAAAGAGACTTCAAAAATTTTGAGGCTTCTGATTCGAATACGATCAGAAAACCGTCCCAAAGGGGTTAAGCTAAGATTCGAATACGATCATATAGCCCCCAGTGGCTTTGGCATTGCCGATCAAGAGGGTACCGACAACTATGTTCTCTTTGGTTCGAATATGACCTATGTTTGAACAGGAAGCCCCCAAATGACCTTGAGAGTTGTTTAACGATGCTGATTCAAATACGATCCACGTCGGTTCCCAAGAGGGGTTGAGCTATGATTCGAATACGATCAAGAAACCCCCTAGTGAGCTCGGCAGTGTGCCGATCAAGAGGGTACCAACAGCTATGTTCTCTTTGGTTCGAATACGACCTATGTTTGAACAGGAAGGCCCCTAGTGATCATGAGAATATTTAACGACTCTGATTCGAATACGATCAGGGTCACACCCAAAGGGTTAAGCTAAATTCGAATACGATCAGCTCCCAATGGTTATTAAAGCAGGGTATCTATATTTGAGTTGTGCTTTGTAATGGACTCTCTTTGGTCCCTTCAATTTTTCCTGAGAACTCGAACTTTGCGAGAGACAACTTCTTTTTGAACCAGAAATTTTTAAACCGGATACTGAGAGCTTCAAAGCTTTGTAAGATATAAATTTACCTTGAGCCGGATGTTTGAACCAGATTTGAGAGCTTCAAAACTTTTGCGGGAGAGAGATATCTCTTGAACCGGATTTTAAACCGGAATCTTTATTTTGAACCGGCAATTTTCTGACGGCCTTTAAATTTTCATCAATATGGTAGTAGCCTCCGGAACCGGGTTATCATTCCCTCCAATGACTCGGAATTCCCGAGTCATGCCATCGTAGCCCCCGAGTCTTAAGACGACTCAAGGGTTGGCTTTAAGATTCTCCGTAGTTGACCGTGATATAGACCGGTTTGAGCCCTGCATGGGAGAACTTGAAAGCCAAAGTAATTACTCTTTTAAAGAAAATAATATACAATATAAAATACACTGGATGGATTCCACCTGATATGCCAGGCTAGTGATTATCCATCGCAGAGTTGATGATCACCATGGTGAAGCTGAAATCAATCACGGGTGAGCCATCCGTGGCAGTGTGAGCCAGTGCGGATAGGCGAGTCAACCGCGTCATGTTGACGTAGTGGGGGCGGCGATTTGCACAGTATCCATCGAGCAGTAGGGCATAGACGAGTGCTAGTGCAAAAATAATGTTGGCGCATGCCCCTTTGCAACACCTTTGTAATGATAATGGTCCTGCGAAAAAATACCACAGACCGGAGTAATTGTTCTCAAATAATTTAATATGTGCTAATAAGATATATAAAAAGGTTAGCACCTGGTATACTTTGTCAGATGAACACGGACGGTTGCCTTCCCCCATTCTTTTTTTAAATCAGTGCAATCGCATGGGAAGAGAGCAGCCTCAAGGGCCGTGGGCAGCTCCGCGCTTGTTATAGCTGAGGCAGTCTGACAAGGCAGAGGCCAGCGACTCACGGCGGCCTCTTGGCATGGACACAGCAGAAGCAGAGAGCAGCAGCGGCTCAGCGGAGGCGTCGGCGGGTCACGACACAGGTGGAGAACAACGGCTTGACACCGGTCGGCTGCGGGCCTTGACGGCCGAGGCGGCAGGCGCTCGAGGCAAGGCTGCGGTCCAAAGCAGCGGTCGGCGTCAGGCGGCTCGCAACGGTGACTGAAGTAGACCCGGCTGGGCGGACGGTGGCGACTCGATGTCCGACGGGTTCGCAGAGCAGTGCATAGCTGGTGGCTCGGACAGCGAAAGTCAGAGGCGACCGGCGGCTCAGAGGCGTTTTGACAACTGAAGCAAAAATCGGCGACTCCGGAGCAAAGCCAAGCAGAGGCGGCTCGTGGCACGCTTCAGCATGGGCGGAGCCAATTCGACCGAGGTACGGCGACTCGCTGAAGGAAGCACGGCGGCGGCTCACGGCAGTAGTTGAGGCTGGAGATGGAGGCTCGCCGTGCGGTGGGTTTGGTGCGGCGGCTCAGCGACGGTGGGTCACGGAGTGAGCACGCGAGCGGCCTGAGCGGCAAAACGGAGGGCACAACAGCGGCTTGTAAGCGGGGCCACGAGGATGGCAGCTCAACTCGGCGAAGGTCAGCGGAGAGGCGAACTACCCATGTACTGACATAATTGTCTCAGGTGGTTGACGAATCAATCTGGGAGGCCAAATATGTACTAGCTTAGTTTCTGTTGAAGCTTGACCACAAATACGTGAATCTGTCTGCACTTCCAAACAACGCTGAAGAAAACTCATCTTCAGACGCGAGCACAGGTGCTCAGTGGAGGCGCTTCGGCACTTATTCAGATCGGCGGGTCAACACGGCATGGCTTGAGTAGTGCTATAGCAGAGGAATGGAGGGCCGGTCCGGCGACTCAGCGCGGGACGGCAGCGGAGGAGCAGAGGCTGGCCCGGTGGACCGAGGCCCCGCGCGCGACCATAGTGGCAGCGTTGCTGCTCAGCCGGGTTGATGGCAGGTTGGCGTACGGCTCATCTTGGAGGTGAGGTCTCTTTTTTCATAAACAATCTCCGACTCATGATTTGATGGCCCGATTGAGACTTGTCCTGTGTTTGCACGATTGGAATTCTCATCTGACCCCGGTTCATGTGATGGTAGCTTTCTGCAAGGGCAAAAACGGCGGCGGAGGCGCGAGGCGCCGCGCGGCTCAACAAGGTGGCTCGGAGCAGTGGCGATGTCGGCCTGGCGTGGTCAACGGCGGCTCGTCCCGGCGGACCAGAACCGCGGGCGGCTCGGCAGCGGAAACTCAACCGAGGAGTCCGGGTCGTGGCCAGTTTCCGAGTCGTGGCAGTTTTGACTCGCCCACGTCCGGGTCTCTTTCCAAGTATTCTTGGTTTAGTTCGTCTAATGAAGGTAGATCGATCCTGCTAATGAATGCGGCGGTTTGATGCTAAACCTTCGAGATTTTCCCTGACGATCTTTGTCAATTGAACTGATGCCCATGAAAAATTGTTGATCTTGATCTAGCGAACTTAAAGCCGATGTAGATCCTTTCGAAACCAATCTTTCCTTCATCTTGAAAGTTGCAAACTTCTCGATCCTTTTAGAGAAATCCCTCTAAGAACTCAACACCACCGTGCGCAGGCCCCACGGTGGGCGCCAACTGTCGTGGAATTGTCATGGCAAATGTCCTTAGTGTCAGGACTTAGTCACGAGGCCAGCGCATCTATGTGGTAGCTTGAGAGGGGTTGGGCGGAATCGAGAGACGCAACACAAGACAAGGATTTAGACAGCTTCGGGCCCCGGGAAACATCATCCGGTAATAGCCCTACATGATGTTTGTGGCTAGGTCTCATTATGCTCATGAGAGAGTCGCCGGTAAGCCGGCTCTTTGTGTCTAGCCCTAGAGATTGTTTCTTGTTGCTTGTCCCTCTTTGGGGTGCCCAGCCCCTCCTTATATAAGTTGAATGGGCGGGTTACATGTAGAGTCCAACTTGGACTTAAGATTTAACATTATTTTGACGTCTCACCATGGGCTTCTTAACGTCTTGGGCTTCTTACAATCTAGCTTATGATCTGACTTACCATCTGGCTTACCATCTGGCTTACCGTCTGGCTTCCGATCTGGCTTACCACCTGGCTTACCGTCTGGCTTAACATGTGCCAGGTTACATGACTGTGTCTGCCGGGTTACATGATGGTGTCTGCCGGGTTACATGACTATGTCTGCCGGGTTACAATGCTCAACTTTTCCCGCGAGCTTAACCTACTTAACTATTCCTGCCGGCTTATAGTCTGCCGGGTCATCAATGAAACACCCAATCCCAGCCGGGTTATATCTCCCGCGGCCTCCAACTTGTGGGTCACTTGGACGATGAAGGCTTGCTTCTTCGTGGATTGCCGCCTCGATCGTTGCTTGACAGGGCGCATGTTGGGGCACACCCGTAAGATGCTGAATCACCTCTCTCGGAACCCCCACCAGCTGATTGGGCTCCCATGCGAATATATCCTTGTTTGCGCGCAAGAACCTCACCAACGCCTCTTCTTGGATGTGATCGAGGCCGGCACCTATGGTGAAGGTGTGTAACGCCCACGATGCGGCTATATCTCCCACGTGTCGAGGCACGACTTAGAGGCATAACCGCATTGTAGATATTGTCGCAAGAAGGGTCATCTTCACACAATCCCATGTAATGAACAAGAATGGGATAACGAGAGTTGGCTTACAATCGCCACTTCACACAATACATAAATTAATTCGTACATCATCCAAAATCCACACATAGACCGACTACGGTCAAATCCAAATGAAAATAAGATAAGCCCAAATGCTAGATCCCCGATCGTCCCAACTGGGCTCCACTACTAATCATCAGGAAAAGAAACATAGTAATGACCGCGTTCCTCGTCGAACTCCCACTTGAGCTCGGTTGCGTCCTCTGCACTGGTATCATCGGCACCTGGAACTGTTTTGGTAGAATCTGTGAGTCACGAGGACTCAGCAATCCCACACCCGCGAGATCAAGACTATTTAAGCTTGTAGGAAAGGATGGTGTAATGAGGTGCAGCTGCAGCAGGCACTAAGCATATACGGTGGCTAACATACGCAAATGAGAGCGAGAAGAGAAGCAACGCAACGGTCGCGAAGCTAGAAATGATCAAGAAGTGATCCTGAAACTACTTACGTTCATGCATAACTCAAACCGTGTTCACTTCCCGGACTCCGCCGAGAAGAGACCATCACGGCTACACACACGGTTCATGTATTTTAATTAAGTCAAGTGTCAAGTTCTCTACAACCGGACATTAACAAATTCCCATCTGCCTCATAACCGCGGGCACGGCTTTCGAAAGATAATACCCTGCAGGGGTGTCCCAACTTAGCCCATTATAAGCTCTCACGGTCAACGAAGGATAAACCTTCTCCTAGGAAAACCCGATCAGTCTCGGAATCCCGGTTTACAAGACATTTCGACAATGGTAAAACAAGACCAGCAAAGCCGCCCGAATGTGCCGACAAATCCCGATAGGAGCTGCACATATCTCGTTCTCAGGGCACACCGGATTGTCCAAGCTTCCGATAGGCGAGCCCAGAGTTGCCCCTGGTGGCCACCTGCGACTGACAGGTTGGACCAATACTCAGAGGAGCACTGGCCCGGGGGTTTAAAATAAAGATGACCCTCAGGCTCGCGAAAACCCAAGGGAAAAGGGCTTAGGTGGCAAATGGTAAAACCAAAGTTGGGCCTTGCTGGAGGAGATTTATTCAAGGCGAACTATCAAGGGGGTCCCATAAATCACCCAACCGCGTAAGGAACGCAAACTCAAGGAACATAATACCGGTATGACGGAAACTAGGGTGGCAAGAGTGGAACAAAACACCAGGCATAAGGCCGAGCCTTCCACCCTTTACCAAATATATAGATGAATTAATTCAATAAGAGATATTGTGATATTCCAAAAAATATCCATGTTCCAACATGGAACCAACTTCAACTTCACCTGCAACTAGCAACGCTATAAGAAGGGCTGAGCAAAAGCGGTAACTTAGCCAAACGACGGTTTGCTAGGAAAGGATGGTTAGAGGCTTGACATGGCAATATGGGAGGCATGATATAGCAAGTGGTAGGTAGCACAGCATGGCAATAGAACGAACAACTAGCAAAGCAAAGATAGAAGTGATTTCGAGGGTATGGTCATCTTGCCTGCAAGGTTCTCAGAGTTGTCGAAAGCTTGATCCTCGTAAGCGTACTCAACAGGTTCCTTGTTCACGAACTCGTCTTCCGGCTCTACCCACAGCAAGAACACAAGCAATGGAACCACAATCAATCACGGGAAATGCACAAGCAACATGATGCAAAACATGCATGATATGCGAGATATGATATGCGATGCATATGCGTGCTCTGGAAGAAAAAGGATGAACAAGGCAGTAACTTGGCAAACCAAGTATGCCACTGGAAAGATGGGATGATTTTGGTCGAAATCGATATAAAGATCACCGGAAACGGATGCACGGTTTGCAAATGGCAAGCAAAACAAGAATGACACGATTCTGCGATTAACAGCATGACAGCACTTAGAATACATCAAGTAACTATGCTACAGCACCCCAACATAGCAACAAAGCATATTGCAGTAATCTACAGGAGATGCTTGACAAAAGATGAACACTGAGCTACGGCTAGATCACCCCACAACAGGTTCAAACAAGCATGGAAAATACTGGACATGGCTGAAACAGCATCAGGTAGCAATGTTCAGAGCAAGCAAAACACATGCTACAGGAACTTAACATAGAAAAACAAGGCTTGGCATGAATCTACTAAATTCATATAACAAAATTACCTTATTGACCATGAGCCAAAAAGGTACAGAAAATATGATGACACCCATGTAAACATAGCAAGTCTCGTTAACAGGTTTCAGAAAACAGAGCATGACATTAACAGAATTATGAAGGCATCTTGGTGAGCTCGATTCACTCATCACAAAGCAATGAATGACAAAACAAGCATACCTACAGCAAGATGGCATGTTTATGAAGCTAACCATGGCAAGAGAAAGTTCATAGCATGTATGGATCAACTACAACAACCTTGGCAAAATTGAATATCATGTTAACAATCTGCCAGGAATATTTTTATAGCAAAAGTAGAGCAAGATTAAGACATGATATGGCACTCCATAATTGCAAACAGGGGCATGGATGGATATAGCACAACTATATCTACAAAAAATCCTTACTAAACATACCCAAAAGAAGCATGGATCTCACTGTAAACACATGGATACATGGTAACAAAATAACAGCAGTAACAGACAGCAAAATCCGAAGTCCTTGAAAACAGAAACATCACGAAGCCTAGTTTGCATGCTTGTGCTAGTCACCACATAGATCACAAAAATACATGGCATACACCTCTGTAAAGATGGCATGGCATAGATCAAAACACATGTAGAGTTGATGCCCATAAGATGCACACATCAAACGCAACAAAAATAACAAAACACCAAGTTCTGATAAGTAACAGCAGTAAACATCATATAGCACTCTTGCACCAGAGATTTGGGCATCAAGATGGACACAAACAAGCATGGCATAATGTAACAAAATGAAGAGCATCTCGAGGCGAACACTCCGATATAACATGCATG
This sequence comes from Triticum aestivum, assembly GCF_018294505.1. Lineage (NCBI taxonomy): Eukaryota > Viridiplantae > Streptophyta > Magnoliopsida > Poales > Poaceae > Triticum > Triticum aestivum. The sequence goes on along the minus strand of NC_057799.1, from coordinate 430,246,364 downwards.
CAAAACGAAGCGGTATGCAATGAGATATGATGCGATGAACATGAGCACATAATGCAAAAATATTTAGGACTTAG